>NW_027188209.1:0-33201 GCF_041381155.1 Argopecten irradians
GATCATCTCTTGATACGACATGCAAATAATAATCAGGAATTAGTTAGCTTTGGTATTTGAAGAATCTTAAAAAAAGTATCTTTTGCAATATTTTCACCAATTGGGGAAAAAAATAAAGAAAGTTCGTAATATTTTGTGTAGGGGTTTAGGTTGTAATATTTTGTGTGTACCTGGGTTTAGGTCGTAATATTTTTGTGTGTACCCGGGTTTAGGTCGTAATATTTTGTGTGTACCTGGGTTTAGGTCGTAATATTTTGTGTGTACCGGGTTTAGGTCGTAATATATTTGTGTGTGTACCCGGGTTTAGGTCATAATATATTTTGTGTGTACCCGGGTTTAGGTCGTAATATTTTGTGTGTGTACCTGGGTTTAGGTCGTAATATTTTGTGTGTACCCGGGTTTAGGTCGTAATATTTTGTGTGTACCTGGGTTTAGGTCGTAATATTTTGTGTGTACCCGGGTTTAGGTCGTAATATTTTGTGTGTACCTGGGTTTAGGTCGTAATATTTTGTGTGTACCTGGGTTTAGGTCATAATATTTTGTGTGTACCTGGGTTTAGGTCGTAATATTTTTGTGTGTACCCGGGTTTAGGTCGTAATATTTTGTGTGTACCTGGGTTTAGGTCGTAATATTTTGTGTGTACCTGGGTTTAGGTCGTAATATTTTGTGTGTACCTGGGTTTTAGGTCGTAATATTTTGTGTGTACCCGGGTTTAGGTCGTAATATTTTGTGTGTACCCGGGTTTAGGTCGTAATATTTTGTGTAGGGGTTTTAGGTCGTAATATTTTGTGTGTACCCGAGTTTAGGTCGTAATATTTTGTGTAGGGGTTTAGGCCTATATATGATAACCTTTACCATACTTTTCTACAAATTGTCTTTGTCTAGAATTCCGTCGAAGGGAATGCTGTATACCCTATGTTTTGTAAATTAGTGTAGAAAAATGTGTACTCTATGTACTCATATGTTCAAATAAGTGTCGTTCAATCTCTTCAAGTGTCCTGAAAATTGATTGTTTTTTTCTAAGTTCAAGAAATCTACAAAATTGATATTCTTAATCAATTCTAGTGTTCTAACAAATTGATTATTTTTCAGTTCAAGTATCCTAAAAATTGCTTGTTTTTCTATATAAGTGTTTTAAACAAATTGTATGTTATTCAGTTCAATTAAATGTCCCAAAAATTGTTCATTTTCTGTTTTAAGTGTCGTAAAAATTTATTGTTATTCAGATTATTCTTCTGTTCAAGTGTCCTTAAAATTGATTGTTATTCAGTTCAAGTATCCAAAGAATTCATTATATTTGTTCTCAAATTCAAATACATTTTATTTCTTCTTTTTTTTCAAAATAAATAATGCATAGATAAAACATATATACAATATTATATATTGGTATTCGATAAAGGCATACATCAGTAATTATTTACATGATATCTAGAGACCCAGACCCGATGTCTGATATGTCACAAAAAAAAATTTTTTTTTTTATTCTGTTTTGTTAGGTTTCATGTAGATTCTGGACCAGTTAATTAATGTCCAAACATTTGATCATTTGATTTCTAATTACACACCAGAAATGATTTCCGATAGCGTTGTACAGAAACACTTTCATTTCAGGAAAGTTTTATTGAAGCCATTAGAAACATTCTGGTCTTCTTTGATTTGTATGATCAGCACAATTTGTTGTGTAATATGTCATGTTCTATCACAATTTACCGTCTAATTTGTCATGTCGTATTACAATTTGTTTTGAAGACCTATATGATATCAAAGATGATTTACTTCCGGGTAACTACTTACTTTGATCAGTCTAGTGATTGGATACGATGGCTTTGTCTAGGTCTGTCTATTAAACCAGCCAAAGTTAGGGGATGGGGGTGGGGGTGGGGGGTGTGGGGGGGGGAGAAGGGGTCAGAGGAAATTAGGACTAGCTCTATGTCAGGTTTTACTATTAATTCTTTTCCTTAGTTTGAGGGTAGGAAATAATGTATAATACTTAGTTTACTATTACTAGATATAATGATGATCATATTTGAATTTCTGATTGGTCAGTGTAAGTGTTTAAAGTCCACTAGTACTAGATATTTTGATGACCATATTGAATTTCTGATTGGTCAGTGTAAGTGTTTAAGTCCACTAGTACTAGATATTTTGATGACCATATTAAATTTCTCATTGGTCAGTGTAAGTGTTTAAGTCCACTAGTACTAGATATTATGATGACCATATTAAATTTCTGATTGGTCAGTGTAAGTGTTTAAGTCCACTAGTACTAGATATTATGATGATCATATTTGAATTTCTGATTGGTCAGTGTAGGTGTTTAAGTCCACTAGTACTAGATATTATGATGATCATATTTGAATTTCTGATTGGTCAGTGTAGGTGTTTAAGTCCACTCGTACTAGATATTATGATGACCATATTAAATTTCTGATATTGGTCAGTGTAGGTGTTTAAGTCCACTATAGTACTAGATATTATGATGACCATATTAAATTTCTGATTGGTCAGTGTAAGTGTTAAAGTCCACTAGTACTAGATATAATGATGATCATATTTGAATTTCTGATTGGTCAGTGTAAGTGTTAAAGTCCACTAGTACTAGATATTATGATGACCATATTAAATTTCTGATTGGTCAGTGTAGGTGTTTAAGTCCACTAGTACTAGATATTATGATGAACATATTAAATTTCTGATTGGTCAGTGTAGGTGTTTAAGTCCACTAGTACTAGATATTATGATGATCATATTTGAATTTCTGATTGGTCAGTGTAAGTGTTAAAGTCCACTAGTACTAGATATTATGATGACCATATTAAATTTCTGATTGGTCAGTGTAGGTGTTTAAGTCCACTAGTACTAGATATTATGATGAACATATTAAATTTCTGATTGGTCAGTGTAGGTGTTTAAGTCCACTAGTACTAGATATTATGATGACCATATTAAATTTCTGATATTGGTCAGTGTAGGTGTTTAAGTCCACTAGTACTAGATATTATGATGACCATATTAAATTTCTGATTGGTCAGTGTAAGTGTTAAAGTCCACTAGTACTAGATATTTTGATGACCATATCAAATTTCTGATTGGTCAGTGTAAGTTTTTAAGTCCACAAGTTCTAGATATTTTGATGACCATATTAAATTTCTGATTGGTCAGTGTAAGTGTTTAAGTCCACTAGTACTAGATATTATGATGACCATATTAAATTTCTGATTGGTCAGTGTAAGTGTTAAAGTCCACTAGTACTAGATATTATGATGACCATATTAAATTTCTGATTGGTCAGTGTAAGTGTTTAAGTCCACTAGTACTAGATATTATGATGACCATATTAAATTTCTGATTGGTCAGTGTAAGTGTTAAAGTCCACTAGTACTAGATATTTTGATGACCATATCAAATTTCTGATTGGTCAGTGTAAGTGTTTAAGTCCACAAGTACTAGAAATTTTGATGACCATATTAAATTTCTGATTGGTCAGTGTAGGTGTTTAAGTCCACTAGTACTAGATATTATGATGACCATATTAAATTTCTGATTGGTCAGTGTAGGTGTTTAAGTCCACAAGTATAGATAATTTCTGATTTGTAGTGAGTCACCTAGATATTTGATGACCATATTAAATTTCTGATTGGTCAGTGTAAGTGTTTAAGTCCACTAGTACTAGATATTATGATGACCATATTAAATTTCTGATTGGTCAGTGTAAGTGTTTAAGTCCACTAGTACTAGATATTATGATGACCATATTAAATTTCTGATTGGTCAGTGTAGGTGTTTAAGTCCACTAGTACTAGATATTATGATGACCATATTAAATTTCTGATTGGTCAGTGTAAGTGTTAAAGTCCACTAGTACTAGATATTATGATGACCATATTAAATTTCTGATTGGTCAGTGTAAGTGTTTAAGTCCACTAGTACTAGATATTATGATGACCATATTAAATTTCTGATTGGTCAGTGTAAGTGTTTAAGTCCACTAGTACTAGATATTATGATGACCATATTAAATTTCTGATTGGTCAGTGTAGGTGTTTAAGTCCACTAGTACTAGATATTATGATGACCATATTAAATTTCTGATTGGTCAGTGTAAGTGTTAATTAACAAATCATGTTTTGCAGTATGCTTGCATCCTCTAAATCTGGTATGTGGTTATAGAAATATTAAATCCAAAACATTTCATTGAAAAAACTAATTTTCCCAATCAGATTTATGTCTTTAGATAAAGAATACCTACCAGAAGATAAATTATAGCTGATCATCTATAAAAGTGTCAGTCTGTTAATGTAAGTGGTTGGGTGGCCTAGTGGTTAAAGATGGCTCACATGTTACCACAAGCTCCACCTCTGGGTCACAAGTTTGAATCCCACTTTGGGCAGTTGCCAGGTACTAGCCACTGGCCAGTGGTTTTTCTTTGGTTACTCAGGCTTTCCTCCATCAACAAACCTGGCATGTCCTTACATCACCATGGCTGTTGATAGGACACTAAACTAATAAAACTCAAAACCCAAACTCAAAAATAAAATTAACAAATATTAATGCTATCAAACAACCTTTCGTAGATAATTTTTAGTTTAAGTGGAGAGGAGTCTGTGACCGATACAGACTTGGATCTCTGTCTCTGAATGGTTGCTGTTGACTGAAAGGAACAATTTACATATTTTTACAATGCAATTAAATTGGAACAATTTCTTATGGGCAGTTGTATCGAGATAACATTGAAGATATGGGCTTTCCACACTAGATTAG
The DNA here is from genome assembly GCF_041381155.1 of Argopecten irradians. Classification (NCBI taxonomy): domain Eukaryota; kingdom Metazoa; phylum Mollusca; class Bivalvia; order Pectinida; family Pectinidae; genus Argopecten; species Argopecten irradians. Next base: position 4,762 of record NW_027188209.1, read on the forward strand.
AATTAAGTTTGAAGCGTTTTGACGATTAGGAAACATCATTTTAAAATAGATGTTTTAAAATTTAAAAAAAGGCTGATTGGTGTGTAATGATAGCATTTCTGTGGTCAAGTGAAAAATAAGGTTTGTTTTCAGAATATTGTTGCTGATTAGTAAATTGTGAGAGCGTCCTTTATTTTGATTGCGCTTTGGCTATTAAAGCCATGCATAGTTGAATCACCACAGGAAGTGTTCTGTTTTGGTGAAATTTGAAGCGGTAACACTGTGTAGTATGAACAACTAATTAGCTTATGAAGAACTGATGTGCTAATTATATGTAATCAATAATATCGGATTATAAACCTCTCATCAGCTGTATTTGAGCGTAATGATACGTCAATGCTTTTATGGTGTTATTGGCTATGTTATAATGACGTACATATTGTTGAGTGGCCTTTGCGTCCTCAATTTAAGTATCTGGCCATTTCTGGACCTCAGGCTATTGGCCTGTCTACTAATGATCACAAGATAGCATTTACCAAACTGGACATGCATGATCGAGGATCACACAGCATTGGATATCTCGACTTTCTACCAGAAAATTAGTTCATGAATGTTCATGAAAATTCATCAAAACTTCATGAAAGTTTGAGGAATATTCATGAATTTAAAACCATCATGAGGTCTATGATGAAATCAGGTTTGACCCGTTTAAAATATAGGATCACTTGGTTAACATGCTGTCTTGATCATACGTATCTATCAAGAAATTATAAATATAGTTACAGTCACACTATATTTACTGTCTCATAACTGCTTGATAATATTAATATAGATCTAGTCACATGATATATACAGTCCAACTCACTTAATACGAACTCGGATAGTAAAAAATCATGTTTTTGTAACAGGAGAAGAGAAGTAGCGGCAAGACCAGGATTCGAACCCGAGACCCTCCGAAAACCAGCGGAGTGCTCTACCGACTGAGTTTCCTGGTCACCGATGATCAACCCAGTCCAATCCCGCTACACTCCTCCCTCCTTTCTCGATGTCTTTGCCTTCGAAGACATACGAGACCCTTCCAAACGCCACCACCATGGGTTATTTAGTTGGGCGCCAATTTTGTAACAGGAGAGGAGAAAATGTAGTGGCCAGACTGGGATATGAACCCGGGATCCTCCGAACACTAGCCGAGCACTCTACCGACTAAACTACCTGGTCACTGATGATCGATCCAGTCTAATCCCGCTACATTTTATTCAATTGAAATCCCTTTCAAATTCCATTCAATATCCTTATATTCTAATAATACCCGTTTAGTAGGAATCGCTTTATACAATAACCTGCATAATATGTAACAATATTCCAGTCCCCTAAGCACTTTTTGTGTTATTTTAAACCCACATAAAGTGGTGTTATAAAACCAGGTAGGTTTTGATAATTGATCACTGCGGTGTGTTGACACATGCACTCCTATTATGCATATATAGTTGATAATCCACACACAGGGGATGAACCACGTTCAATAAAACAATAGTATATCTCTGAACAACAAAGCCTTACTTTGTTTCATTTCTGTCTTTGCTGTACAAATGTTAACCCACTAATAGTACAAAACCCACATAATACGAAAGGATTTCAAGAGTCCCCAGGAATAGGTAATAACCGTGTTGGACTGTAAAATACTTTCTGCACCATCAATTTAAAAAAAAAAAGATTTTGTTTCAATAAGTTGAAAAAGAAATTTTGAACAATAGGCAATTTTCTCTGTCTCCAACTGAAATTTTTAATATTAGCTCACATGATATTTACTGTCTCATTTACCTGAAATTGTAATCTATGGTAATATTACAGGCGTCTTACGCCCCAGAAGGAAATGCAAATTACTAGTACATGGAGAACAACTAGACTGATGATTCTGGGTCCAGTTGTGGCAGTTATTACCATTCTTCAAAACGCCAATCTATAATGGGAATAAAGATATATAATAATATAAAGGTGGCTGAAGAGTAGGTCATGATAATAGGTAACATTTTAATGGTTCTGATTTTTTCCATAAGGTTCTTTAGTACAATGCTTTTGTATATATATCTAAGATGTATTCTGTGGATAATATGTGAGAAAGAGACAATGTGAAATTAACATTTTTTTGACATTGTTGGAATGGTGAAATAAAGCACACTTTAAATAAAGTTGTCAATAGAAAAGGTGAGGAAAATTAAAGCATAATTAGCAATTACTTCATTTTATAATCACATATGACGTACATATAGGCAACTTGAGTGAGAATGATATTACTTTATGTGTACATTATAACCAGGAAGTTGGTGTATGTGTGTTAATATGGATGTGTTTTACTGTATCTATTTTGAAGGTTCAAAATTCCTCTACAAAAGCTAAAAATAATTCATTCTTAACACTGCAGATGCTCTGTAAAGTTCTCCTCAAATCCAAAAAGAATCTTGCCCTGAGCCTTTTAACTCTATTTTTATAATGTCATAATCATTAACAAAACACTTCATTTTAATTGCTTCCTTATTTTTCTCTGAATCATCTATTTTTAGATTTTTTATGAAATTATTTTTATCAAAAGGATGAAACCAAATAGTTCTTACAATGTTGTTTAAAAAATCTATCGATTTGCTGGAGTGATAAGACAGACCTCCCTTAAAGAGTTCAGTCAATCTTCTGATAAAAAAATAGACATTCTTACCAATATCGCCCTTGTATTATTGTCATCAGTAAATGGTTTAGACTGACCTCCCTTGTATTATTGTCATCAGTATATGGTTTAGACTGACCTCCCTTGTATTATTGTCATCAGTATATGGTTTAGACTGACCTCCCTTGTATTATTGTCATCAGTATATGGTTTAGACTGACCTCCCTTGTATTATTGTCATCAGTATATGGTTTAGACTGACCTCCCTTGTATTATTGTCATCAGTATATGGTTTAGACTGACCTCCCTTGTATTATTGTCATCAGTATATGGTTTAGTCTGACCTCCCTTGTATTATTGTCATCAGTATATGGTTTAGACTGACCTCCCTTGTATTATTGTCATCAGTATATGGTTTAGACTGACCTCCCTTGTATTATTGTCATCAGTATATGGTTTAGACTGACCTCCCTTGTATTATTGTCATCAGTATATGGTTTCGACTGACCTCCCTTGTATTATTGTCATCAGTATATGGTTTCGACTGACCTCCCTTGTATTATTGTCATCAGTATATGGTTTAGACTGACCTCCCTTGTATTATTGTCATCAGTATATGGTTTAGACAGACCTCCCTTGTATTATTGTCATCAGTATATGGTTTAGATAGACCTCCCTTGTATGTTATTGTCATGTCATCAGTATATGGTTTAGACTGACCTCCTTGTATTATTGTCATCATATATGGTTTAGACTGACCTCCCTTGTATTATTGTCATCAGTATATGGTTTAGACTGACCTCCCTTGTATTATTGTCATCAGTTTATGGTTTAGAGTGAATCCCTTGTATTATTGTCATCAGTATATGGTTTAGTCTGACGTCCCTTGTATTATTGTCATCAGTATATGGTTTAGACTGACCTCCCTTGTATTATTGTCATCAGTATATGGTTTAGACTGACCTCCCTTGTATTATTATCATCAGTATATGGTTTAGACTGACCTCCCTTGTATTATTGTCATCAGTATATGGTTTAGTCTGACCTTCCTTGTATTATTGTCATCAGTATATGGTTTAGACAGACCTCCTTTGTATTATTGTCATCAGTATATGGTTTAGACAGACCTCCCTTGTATTATTGTCATCAGTATATTGTTTAGACTGACCTCCCTTGTATTATTGTCATCAGTATATGGTTTAGTCAGACCTCCCTTGTATTATTGTCATCAGTATATGGTTTAGACTGACCTCCCTTGTATTATTGTCATCAGTATATGGTCTAGACTGACATCCCTTGTATTACTGTCATCAGTATATGGTTTAGACAGACCTCCCTTGTATTATTGTCATCAGTATATGGTTTAGACTGACCTCTCTTGTATTATTGTCATCAGTATATGGTTTAGACAGACCTCCCTTGTATTATTTTTCATCAGTATATGGTTTAGACTGACCTCTCTTGTATTGTTATCATCAGTATATGGTTTAGACTGACCTCCCTTGTATTATTGTCATCAGTATATGGTTTAGTCTGACCTTCCTTGTATTATTGTCATCAGTATATGGTTTAGACAGACCTCCTTTGTATTATTTTCATCAGTATATGGTTTAGACAGACCTCCTTTGTATTATTGTCATCAGTATATGGTTTAGACTGACCTCCTTTGTATTATTGTCATCAGTATATGGTTTAGACTGACCTCCCTTGTATTATTGTCATCAGTATATGGTTTAGACTGACCTCCTTTGTATTATTGTCATCAGTATATGGTTTAGACTGACCTCCTTTGTATTATTGTCATCAGTATATGGTTTAGACTGACCTCCTTTGTATTATTGTCATCAGTATATGGTTTAGACTGACCTCCTTTGTATTATTGTCATCAGTATATGGTTTAGACTGACCTCCCTTGTATTATTATCATCAGTATATGGTTTAGTCAGACCTCCCTTGTATTATTGTCATCAGTATATGGTTTAGTCTGACCTCCCTTGTATTATTGTCATCAGTATATGGTTTAGACTGACCTCCTTTGTATTATTGTCATCAGTATATGGTTTAGACTGACCTCCCTTGTGTTATTGTCATCAACATATGGGTTTAGTCAGACCTCTCTTGAATTATTGTCATCAGTATATGGTTTAGACAGACCTCCCTTGTATTGTTATCATCAGTATATGGTTTAGACAGACCTCCCTTGTATTATTGTCATCAGTATATGGTTTAGACAGACCTCCTTTGTATTATTGTCATCAGTATATGGTTTAGACTGACCTCCCTTGTATTATTGTCATCAGTATATGGTTTAGACTGACCTCCCTTGTATTATTGTCATCAGTATATGGTTTAGACTGACCTCCCTTGTATTATTGTCATGTATATGGTTTAGTCAGACCTCCTTGTATTATTGTCATCAGTATATGGTTTAGACTGACCTCCCTTGTATTATTGTCATCAGTATATGGTCTAGACTGACATCCCTTGTATTACTGTCATCAGTATATGGTTTAGACAGACCTCCCTTGTATTATTGTCATCAGTATATGGTTTAGACTGACCTCTCTTGTATTATTGTCATCAGTATATGGTTTAGACAGACCTCCCTTGTATTATTTTCATCAGTATATGGTTTAGACTGACCTCTCTTGTATTGTTATCATCAGTATATGGTTTAGACTGACCTCCCTTGTATTATTGTCATCAGTATATGGTTTAGTCTGACCTTCCTTGTATTATTGTCATCAGTATATGGTTTAGACAGACCTCCTTTGTATTATTTTCATCAGTATATGGTTTAGACAGACCTCCTTTGTATTATTGTCATCAGTATATGGTTTAGAGACTGACCTCCCTTGTATTATTGTCATCAGTATATGGTTTAGAGACTGACCTCCCTTGTATTATTGTCATCAGTATATGGTTTAGACTGACCTCCCTTGTATTATTGTCATCAGTATATGGTTTAGACTGACCTCCCTTGTATTATTGTCATCAGTATATGGTTTAGACTGACCTCCCTTGTATTATTGTCATCAGTATATGGTTTAGACTGACCTCCCTTGTATTATTGTCATCAGTATATGGTTTAGACAGACCTCCCTTGTATTATTGTCATCAGTATATGGTTTAGACTGACCTCCCTTGTATTATTGTCATCAGTATATGGTTTAGACTGACCTCCCTTGTATTATTGTCATCAGTATATGGTTTAGACTGACCTCCCTTGTATTATTGTCATCAGTATATGGTTTAGACTGACCTCCCTTGTATTATTGTCATCAGTATATGGTTTAGAGACTGACCTCCCTTGTATTATTGTCATCAGTATATGGTTTAGACTGACCTCCCTTGTATTATTGTCATCAGTATATGGTTTAGACTGACCTCCCTTGTATTATTGTCATCAGTATATGGTTTAGTCTGACCTCCCTTGTATTATTGTCATCAGTATATGGTTTAGTCTGACCTCCCTTGTATTATTGTCATCAGTATATGGTTTAGACTGACCTCCTTTGTATTATTGTCATCAGTATATGGTTTAGACTGACCTCCCTTGTATTATTGTCATCAACATATGGTTTAGTCAGACCTCTCTTGAATTATTGTCATCAGTATATGGTTTAGACAGACCTCCTTTGTATTATTGTCATCAGTATATGGTTTAGACTGACCTCCCTTGTATTATTGTCATCAGTATATGGTTTAGACAGACCTCCTTTGTATTATTGTCATCAGTATATGGTTTAGACTCACTGGGTAACCCAAAATGTGTTAATCTTGCCGAAACTTGTTAGAATAACGGCAGAATACTTAATTTTTAACAAGTTTCGGCAGGATTAGCATATGTGCTTTTTTATTCAGTATTAACCCTTTATATTAAGACTTTTCCTCAGAATTCCAATTCGATTAATAAAATTAAGTATTTCTGCCGTAAAATTAAGTATTTTTTCTGTCCGCCGTGGGTCGTGACGGCTGACGGCCGAATAACAGAGGGTATCAGTCACAATTACCCAACTTCGTTACGTGCACGGCTATTTATTGCTACATTGTCGGAGGTTGGGAATCGTCAAACTTTTCCGATGCGACGGTGAAATTAACAGATTCGGCGATAGAATTAAGAGTTTCTGCGTTTATATTCAGTGTTTCTGCGTTTATATTCAATGTTTCTGCGCTAATATTAACACATTTCGTCGCTTACATCGAGCGGGCGCGCCGAGCCGTGACGGCCGAGCACACGGCTTACACAGGTAAACTTTACCTTGTGAAACGAGACTTACAGTACGTACAGCCGCCAGCCGATTGTACATGTAAAATAATTATGTTTACAATTCTCTTTTCCCCTTTAAAAATACATATATCCTCATTATCCTATTCTCCTATCTTTTGTTGTTTACTTTCCCGCGTCTCGTCATTTGAGCTATGCATTTTGCACCTTTTTTTTCGGAAGAGTTCCGATACGAGCGGTAACAAATGAATAACTGTCTAGGTTATGTGTAAAATATGTGTATATACACGGGGATTAACTATGACAAACAAATTATGTGTTTGATTATGTGCAATTACATGTATGTATATTCTTCTCACAAATTTGAATTGTTGACGATATTAAAATAAGATCGTTTTCCATAAAATAAATAAACATTTGTTATTTACAGACGTTTTGAAAGATATTTTGCTGTTGCCTTTAATTGTAAAATGCTGATTAAGTGTTATACATAATGATCTGCTTTTCAGGTTTGCTGAATTGATTTGATATACATTAAACGACCGATATCATATTCTGGTAATATTTGATGTACTTTGTGGCACGTAATTCCAGTATTTATTTATTTCTTCGTTTATATTCAATGTTTCTGCGTTTATATTCAATGTTTCTGCGTTTATATTCAATGTTTCTGCGCTAATATTAACACATTTCGTCGCTTACATCGAGCGGGCGCGCCGAGCCGTGACGGCCGAGCACACGGCTTACACGGGTAAACTTTACCTTGTGAAACGAGACTTACAGTACGTACAGCCGCCAGCCGATTGTACATGTAAAATAATTATGTTTACAATTCTCTTTTCCCCTTTAAAAATACATATACCCTAATTATCCTATTCTCCTACATGTATATTTTGTTGTTTTCTTTCCCGCGTCTCGTCATTTGAGCTATGCATTTTGCATCTTTTTTCGGAAGAGTTCCGATATGAGCGGTAACAAATGTACACGGGGATTAACTATGACAAACAAATTATGTGTTTGATTATGTGCAATTACATGTATGTATATTCTTCTCACAAATTTGAATTGTTGACGATATTAAAATAAGATCGTTTTCCATAAAATGAATAAATATTTGTTATTTACAGACGTTTTGCTGTTGCCTTTAATTGTAAAATGCTGATTAAGTGTTATACATAATGATCTGCTTTTCAGGTTTGCTGAATTGATTTGATATACATTAAACGACCGATATCATATTCTGGTAATTATTTGATGTACTTTGTTGCCAGTATAGAGGCCAAACTTAACTGGTGAACTAATACGATTAGTACGATATACGATAAAATTTAATTCCTATTGTCAGAAACAATTATACATATATGTTTCTGATTAAATACATGTTTAGTTTTAAGAAGTATTCGTCAATTATTTAAAATAAAATTATAAATAGTATACACGTGTCAATTTTCAGTTGTTTTTATTCATGCTAAAGATATATAATTCGTAATATATAAATGCGTATTTTCGAGTGTTCGTGGGTCTTTTTGTGATATTTGGGTAGCCATGAAAATGGCTTTTTTTTTATAAAGGATTGGCTGATTATAAGATCAAGCTCTCATGTGTCTGATGGCCCGGTCAATGCTGTTGGAGAAAGCAACTTCCGCCGACGGTTTCAGGTGTGTACCATCAACAAGTCTCTGTCGCGTTGCCAAATGATGTCAGGGTGTTGTTTCTTCATCATTCTGTTGATAAGTGATGCGGTCTTGTTGAATTTGCGATCGTGTCTCGGAAAAAGCTCGCCGAACATCACCACTTCTACACACTGGGCGATAAACAGTTGATGGATTTCTTGAAGAAGTCCAATTGTACGGGCCGTTGACTGGTCAGCGATGTCATTTTCGCCTATCTGTACAAAGACGGTGTGATAGATGGAAAAATCTTCGGCTAGTACGATGTCTCTCAGCTGTCGAAGCTTCAAACCACCTCGTCCGAAGGCATGGAATGACCAATTGGGTAGTGGTATTTCTTCTTTTCTCCATCGGGCGATGAGGCGTCTGATAAAGCTGTGACCGAGGATGCAGGTCTTCTTGGTGTCGCTGGACAGGTATCGGTAGGTTGCTTCTTGAAAGGTATTCATGTTGTATGATACTATAAGGATTGTGTGAGGGAGTATTTATAGCCTTGGCCACTGATATTTTTTTGTCGGAATGACAAAGACTATAAAATCAAAACAAGATTCTGGCAATTAAGAAGTTTAATTGGTCATTAAAAAGATCACTCTTTTTCACAATTGTTTTTTTTTTTTATTTGATATTACATAATTACATGTTTGACTTAAATAAACAATTGTGATATACTGTCTTTGCTAATTAGTCAGTGTTATGGTAAAGGTTTTTACTACTACCCTTATTACGAGGCCATGCCCAGGCCTATGTTATTACAACGAAGCGAACTTAGCTTGGTCATGTATGATTTATTTTGTGTCGTCAAAGAGAGGTACTCTGGATACGACCATAAGGAGAGTAGTATAGGGAGCTGTATTCATCGATTGGTTAAATGATAAAACGTGTATATTTCTTCATATTCCAGTTTACACATAATGGTAGTGAGGTTTCAACGAATTTTTTAAAATTATTATTTCTTTGTCGATTAACTTATTGAATCTGAAACTTAACGACATACATTATTTTTTTATACGTTTCTGATTCAGTATGCATTTTTTATACTCGTGACGTCGTTACACCTAAAAATATCTTTAAAGGTTTTTTTTCCTAATATTACTATCACTGGACAATATTAAAAACGTCTTTAAAAGCAACTGGTTAGCTGGGGATATTTGTTAGATCTATGTACAACTCGTTATAGGAAATGACATCGGGATATACCGGTGTCTGTGTTAATCATCATATCTTATTTCTAAAAAAGAGACACAAAAGTGAAAATAATATTGGTTTGAATAAATATCCTGATGAACCGTCATGGCACGAATCGAATAAAGCACTAATAAGAAGGTCACATAATAACAGAATTTTCATACAATTTTCAGTTTAAGAGCACACCTTTCGAAACCCAGTTACTGGGAGTTATCATAGCTGGCATGTTATTTATTACACCATAAAATACACATTAACATGGAATATTGTGTCAACACAAACCGACCAACGGCTAGCAATTTTTTCAATGCTATATTTAGTGCGTGACGTAATCGATACACAACGTCACTATGTTAAACATAAAATATCATATGAACGATCACTGTGCTATACATTTGTTAAAAATTATATACTCAAAATGCTAATCAACGAAAGACAGAGACTAGATTGTCAGTGAAGTTCGGGAAGACCCTTTTTAACCCAGTACACTTTAATGGGGGTTTACAAAGAATGAACTTTACAAAAAAAAAAAAAAAAAAAAAAAAAAACTTATTGCCAGTATATGTTCTTCTCTCTCTCTGTCAGTTGAATTATATTACCTGTACATTTACTTATATGTTGTCGCCATAGATACACCTCTCAGGTGTACTGTGTACCGCACACGTGTCATCCGACTAATTAACTCCACAGATAACGGACGCCGTGGACAAATTTAGCTATATTGCTTGCCCTATTGGGGCCATCCTGACACCATGGGTAGGAGCTAGCTAGCGGTACCCTGCGGGGTTACGAAGGGGATGCGTATGCATTTTGGGGAGCTCGAAGTGAGAAAAATGGCCGACGATAGTTGTATACACTTTTTCAATGCGATCATATGTGTATGATTTTTAACACCAGAAACACAGTCATACAGCTACCTAATAATTTAATGAGACCATAGTATATATAGTTTCATATGTAGTGTATGTCTAATTTCTGTGAGCACTTTTTCACACCGCGGTCGCTTATAATAAGATGATAATATGATACTAAGGATTTTTGTCTAAAATGCATCCTTGATGATATCAAGGACTTAAGTGAGGTGAAAAAGTCACGCTGGGTTTTGGGCAAGTACGACGTAGGAGCTTTTGCGTTTGTGTACTGACCGTGACGTTGGGCGACGACTGATTTTCCGTTGATATCCGCCGGCGCAGCCTTTGATGTAGCTTGTGGGTGCGAGGGTTACCGTCTTACTTTCTGAAGCGTCATTTCATGAGTTGTCGTATTTTTTAACAAAAATTTAAGACATATCTTCTAAATCTTCCGTCCTTAAAGCAAGTACTAAACGTTGTGAAATTTTATTAACTTTACATTGGTGTTTCGTTGGACTCGATTTCCCGGTTCGTCTAGCGTTACGCGTGGTGTTTAGTAAGGTAAAGAGACAGTTCTCACTTATAAATCCTTGATGATACTTTTGACGATGTTGGGATACAAAATGGGGGTGGTTTCAGTACCAAGTATTTATGAATTGGCATATATAATACATTCACTTGACTTTATATATATAATCATTGACACACACGCCATATTGCAAGTCAGCAATTTTAGGAGATTCACGTAACAGTACATTCGGGTACTCGGTAATCTGTACACATTTACATTTTTATCATGATAAAATGGTGCGTTAGTCCGATAACTATTAGGCCTAAATCAAGTTCAAAAAGTGTTAATAAAATACGGAACACGATTACATATATACAAGGATTTATAAGCATTTATAAATCCATGATATATTTAAAGGATTTGTGCAGTCAAAAATGATAATTTCAGTTTATGCTGGAAATGGCTTTATTAGACCGTGTAGAAACCTCTCCGTGCCGCGCGCGACCGGAATAACCTGTAAACCGCCGATATCGAGGTCAAATTTTCTAGCCCCCTAAACCGTGTGACGTCACAATAGTCCGTGGCTTATTGCTGTACTTTAACTGATGTGCTATCACTTACATCGACGGTCACAGGAAAAGCCGATAAAAGATTTTTTTTATGATTACTTTTGAGTGAAGTTAATCGTACAATAACTTTGTCTCGAATATAAATAACTAAAAGAGTGAAATTCGATGTTTCAAATACTCTAATTTGTGCTCTAATAGCAGGTATCTTCGTGTAATTATGAAAGAAAATCCACACAGAAATAAAAGTTTCCGATTTTTTGTCGAGGAGTTCAGCAACGAATACGCTTTAATTAAATAATATTTTCCTGTAGTCTGTATCTTTGATACATTGTGAATTGCAAAGTTTGTGACTGTAGAATGAAATTTTACGTAACAATTGAAGAAATTCTTGATTAAAGCATCAAGGATATGATGCTTGACATACGTACACACCGATGATTTATCATTACAAACATTGTGTTGTGTGTTGCTAACCGAATAAATCGAGATACATTTATTACAATACCGTAAAACGTTTCAACATGTGGTAGAAAGAATTAACTTTCGATATTATAAAAGATCTAAATATTGAGATATTAAGCAAAACAAACTATTTTTTTAGACCGTGCGGTCGCTTTCAATTTTTAATCGATATACTAGTAGATACACCGACATTATAGATACATGTATATAATTAGCCATGCCTTTGGTTTGATGGTTATGTAATACCTTGACCAGGATGTTATTTACCTGTACACAACGCCATTCATCGAACTCACCTGTAATTACCTGGCCGCGGGCAATTTGCTATTCGGTGGACTATATCGGGTATTTGCTATTGTCTTACTGTCAATCAGGTTAGGACATCCGTTAATTGGATTGTGATTTGAATTATGGAAACCCCGTACATCTATGCTCTAGGTTTTTTTTATTGTCACCTCCATTTTTAGAATGAAGATGTAAAAGCAAATGGAAATAAAATATACCTGATCATACCTAGGAATACATATTACATGCACATATATATATATATATGTCGTACGCAGGTAAAACAAAAATGGAAGGTGTCTTATTCAGAAACAAAAATGGTTCTAAGAACTAGTTCAACTAAAGGTTTAACCTTAAAAATTATTCCAGTCTAGACTGTAATTACGGAATCGTGGCATATAGCAATCTCCAGTAATTTCTAAGGTATTAGTAAAAATTCTAAGCATGTATTTTCACCGTTTCGAATCTTAATGTACATGGATAGTCATACAAGAAGGGTTACAACATTATCACACTAAATATAAAAAAGATACAAGATATTATATCTATTTTTAATGCCTGTGAACACTGTATGTGGTTACTTTTTGGATTATACGATAAATGTTCATATATCATACTATTAAATCTCGGTATGATATACAAAACGGTCGACAATGAATATACTATTAAGGATTTAGTATAATTTTGAAATAATGAATTTAAATCTACACCTTAAATATAGGAACATATATCAGAAATACCATTGATGTATTTCTGCTTTTTAGTAAACGTTATGGATAAAGTTTCAAAGGCAACAATATAGATATACATATTATTTTCGGTATAAGTTCGGTACTGTAACTCCAATATCACATAACTGATAACCGTCCACATTTTATTTTTACTCAAAAACGGTGCCGTGTTTTCATCATACCATTATAGCAGAAGTTTGAATGAAATAAAAACACGGATTCTAGATATATTCATGCTAAATTTTGGGATTTTACTCGTAAAAAGATAGTGTTACATTATACTTTTTTTTTATTCCACTGAAATTTACATCATATGCTTTCTAAATCTCAGTCCAGACTGATCCGAACATCATTTTGATATCGCTATCAAATTGGACTGATTATCTAATCTAAAGTTAAATATATGCTTGTTTGAATTTTTGAAGTGGTGTAAATGGAATGTTTTGAAACTGAAAATATCTACATCATAAAGCTAGAATAACCATTTACTCGAAAAACTCAAATTGTAGATCTAACGTATACGTATATATATGCTGTATACATGTATAGTACTAGGCTTACCTTGCGTCACGGCTCGGCGCGCCCGCTCGATGTAAGCGACGAAATGTGTTAATATAAACGCAGAAACATTGAATATAAACGGAGAAACATTGAATATAAACGCAGAAATAAATAAATACTGGAATTACATGCAACAAAGTAATCAAATATTACCAGAATATGATATCAGTCGTTTTATGTATATCAAATCAATTCAGCAAACCTGAAAAGCAGATCATTATGTATAACACTTAATCAGCATTTTACAATTAAAGGCAACAGCAAAATATCTTTCAAAACGTCTGTAAATAACAAATATTTATTTATTTTATGGAAAACGATCTTATTTTAATATCGTCAACAATTCAAATTTGTGAGAAGAATATACATACATGTAATTGCACATAATCAAACACATAATTTGTTTGTCATAGTTAATCCCCGTGTATATACACATATTTTACACATAACCTAGACAGTTATTCATTTGTTACCGCTCGTATCGGAACTCTTCCGAAAAAAGGTGCAAAATGCATAGCTCAAATGACGAGACGCGGGAAAGAAAACAACAAAAGATAGGAGAATAGGATAATGAGGATATATGTATTTTTAAAGGGGAAAAGAGAATTGTAAACATAATTATTTTACATGTACAATCGGCTGGCGGCTGTACGTACTGTAAGTCTCGTTTCACAAGGTAAAGTTTACCTGTGTAAGCCGTGTGCTCGGCCGTCACGGCTCGGCGCGCCCGCTCGATGTAAGCGACGAAATGTGTTAATATTAGCGCAGAAACATTGAATATAAACGCAGAAACACTGAATATAAACGCAGAAACTCTTAATTCTATCGCCGAATCTGTTAATTTCACCGTCGCATCGGAAAAGTTTGACGATTCCCAACCTCCGACAATGTAGCAATAAATAGCGTGCACGTAACGAAGTTGGGTAATTGTGACTGATACCCTCTGTTATTCGGCCGTCAGCCGTCACGACCCACGGCGGACAGAAAAATACTTAATTTTACGGCAGAAATACTTAATTTTATTAATCGAATTGGAATTCTGAGGAAAAGTCTTAATATAAAGGGTTAATACTGAATAAAAAAGCACATATGCTAATCCTGCCGAAACTTGTTAAAAATTAAGTATTCTGCCGTTATTCTAACAAGTTTCGGCAAGATTAACACATTTTGGGTTACCAGTGCTAGAAACATAATGTCAAATCATATAATGACAAGAACAGTTGAATACATGTGTGTGGTTTTTTAGATCATATACCACTAGTATCATGTTTCTAACTAATGATAAAGATTTTCTTTCCTCTACAGATTTATGAAATTACATGATGCCCAAATCTAAGGAATTCATTTCATCATCAGAGTCTGATGTGGACTCTGACGAGGTAATTACATTTCTTTTCTTTTCCATGGACTCTGACGAGGTATACACAATTACATTTGTTTCCTTTTCCATGTCTAACGCTTCAGGTTATCTGTGCATGAACTTATTAAGCTTGAGTCCATTCCATTGATAACTAGATCAGATAATTAAGCCGTTCATAAAATAGTATAGTGTCTTATATATATATATTAATAAGTGTCAAGGCTAGAGCATCTCTGGCTAACAGGAAGAGTACAGTATGCTGCCAGATAGTGTCTGACAAAGTTTTAAAGACACTTAGCTCATCTAATCCTAGTACAGTATGCTGCCAGATAGTGTCTGACAAAGTTTTAAAGACGCCTAGCTCATCTAATCCTAGTACAGTATGCTGCCAGATAGTGTCTGACAAAGTTTTAAAGACATCTAGCTCTTCTAATTCTAGTACAGTATGCTGCCAGATAGTGTCTGACAAAGTTTTAAAGACACTTAGCTCATCTAATCCTAGTACAGTATGCTGCCAGATAGTGTCTGACAAAGTTTTAAAGACGCCTAGCTCATCTAATCCTAGTACAGTATGCTGCCAGATAGTGTCTGACAAAGTTTTAAAGACACCTAGCTCTTCTAATCATAGTAAATGCCTTAAAAAATTTTAAAATGCTTTAGAATAAGTTTTTGCTGTTGGGTCCATTTAAGATATTTCTCTGGAATTCATTTTTATCTCACCTGGCCCGAAGGGCCGGTGAGCTTATGTCATGGCGCGGCGTCCGTCCGTCCGTCCGTCAACATTTCCTTTAAATCGCTACTAGTCTGCATGGATTGTAACCAAATTTGGCCACAAACATCCTTGGGGGAAGGGGAACAGAACTTGTATAAATTTTGGCTCTGACCCCCGGGGGACAGGAGGGGCGGGGCCCAATAGGGGAAATAGAGGTAAATTCTTTAAATCGCTACTAGTCATAGAGTTTTGAATGGAATGTAACCAAATTTGGCCACAAACATTCTTGGGGGAAGCTTCTTATGCAACATTGGCTGTAGTTAGCAGGATAAGGAAACACATACATATATACCCTGATAACCAATGATGATTTACCGGTTTCTATTACATATATATTTTCTAGTCATTTAATTTCAAAATAAAAAGCCTATGCAAATCCTGCCATTGTCCAGAAATGACAAAATAAATTATTTTTATAAATAAATATAATAAAGGTGATGATGGGGGGGGGGGGGGAGAAATGCTTATAACTTAATATAATAGAACTGAGGGAAAAATAAATATGTAAAATAAGTATGTAATAGAATACCCAAGCGGGTCAAAAAAGAGCAATATAAACAAAATAAAAATACAAGCAGGATAAATAGTATACAGTAATTAACAATAGTTCAAATAACAAATATGTAATAGAATACCTAAGCGGGTCACAGAAGAGTAATGTATATGAAAGAAAATACTAGTCATGTGAGGAAGGGCTCATAGTATTTGAAATAAAACAATTGTTTATAATCCACTAAATTTTCATTGCTTTATAACATACTTAACATAATAATTATGATAAATTCTCTATTAAGTAGATACTTTGATTTCATTTACATAATTGATTTTCACTGACTAATTCCTGATTTTAATACCCAATAGAGAGATTATTTTATTCTTTAATATTTCAGCCAAAGCCCAAAAAGAAGAAAAGAGAACAAGTGCCTGAAAGCAAGAAAGAAAAGCCTGAAGCTTCTCAAAGTAAAAAGCCAACAAAGGGAGCAAATGGAGAGCAAATGTTTCAGGTTCATTTAGTTTGACTTTTATAATAGATTTCTATTTTTTTCGTCCTTTTGAAACGTTGATAGGAATATTTAACTTTGAAGTTAAACCTTATTTATCTTAACATTTTAGTGCTCTTATGTTTTAGAAATGACCCTTTTGAGTTTTGAAAGAAATGATGCCCACTTATAATTATCTGCATACATTATTTACAAGTTCTTCAATTATTTATTTGATTATTTCTTGAATATTTACTACAAATCTGAGAGCTGTAACAATTCTTTGTTATACATACACTGTATATATATTCACAATAGTTTTCTTACAATGCAATATTTGATAGATCAATGTCGTATTGATAAGATACAACACTGTATTTTGTCAATAGCTTGAAATATGGTATTAAAGTATATTGGTTCTTGAAAAGAATGTCACAAAATCTTATTGGTATTGTGTCTTAAAAGAAAGTGCACAAACCAAAAAGAAATGGCAATTACAGCTTTATTCACCAACTTAAAATCCCATTTAATGGATCGAGTTGATGTTTACAGGGAATATTAACTTGTACATTATGTGTTCCTTATCGAGTTGATGTTTACAGTGAATATTAACTTGAACATTATGTGTTCCTTATCAATGTTTACAGTGAATATTAACTTGTACATTATGTGTTCCTTATCGAGTTGATGTTTACAGGGAATATTAACTTGTACATTATGTCTTCCTTATCAATGTTTTCTGTGAATATTAACTTGTACATTATGTGTTCCTTATCAATGTTTACAGTGAATATAAACTTGTACATTATGTGTTCTGTATCGAGTTGATGTTTACAGGGAATATTAACTTGTACATTATGTGTTCCTTATCAATGTTTACTGTGAATATTAACTTGTACATTATGTGTTCCTTATCGAGTTGATGTTTACAGGGAATATTAACTTGTACATTATGTGTTCCTTATCAATGTTTACAGTGAGTATTAACTTGTACATTATGTGTTCCGTATCGAGTTGATGTTTACAGGGAATATTAACTTGTACATTATGTGTTCCTTATCGAGTTGATGTTTACAGGGAATATTAACTTGTACATTATGTGTTCCTTATCATTGTTTACAGTGAGTATTAACTTGTACATTATGTGTTCCTTATCGAGGTGATGTTTACAGGGAATATTAACTTGTACATTATGTCTTCCTTATCAATGTTTACAGTGAATATTAACTTGTACATTTTGTGTTCCTTATCAATGTTTACTGTGAATATTAACTTGAACATTATGTGTTCCTTATCAATGTTTACAGTGAATATTAACTTGTACATTATGTGTTCCTTATCAATGTTTACAGTGAATATTAACTTATACATTATGTGTTCCTTATCAATGTTTACAGTGAATATTAACTTGTACATTATGTGTTGCTTATCGAGTTGATGTTTACAGGGAATATTAACTTGTACATTATGTCTTCCTTATCAATGTTTACTGTGAATATTAACTTGTACATTATGTGTTCCTTATCGAGTTGATGTTTACAGTGAATATTAACTTGAACATTATGTGTTCCTTATCAATGTTTACAGTGAGTATTAACTTGTACATTATGTGTTCTGGTATCAAGTTGATGTTTACAGGGAATATTAACTTGTACATTATGTGTTCCTTATCGAGTTGATGTTTACAGTGAATATTAACTTGTACATTTTGTGTTCCTTATCAATGTTTACAGTGAGTATTAACTTGTACATTATGTGTTCCTTATCAATGTTTACAGTGAATATTAACTTGTACATTATGTGTTCCTTATCAATGTTTACAGTGAATATTAACTTGTACATTATGTGTTCCTTATCATTGTTTACAGTGAGTATTAACTTGTACATTATGTGTTCCTTATCGAGTTGATGTTTACAGGGAATATAAACTTGTACATTATGTGTTCCTTATCAAGTTGATGTTTACAGGGAATATTAACTTGTACATTATGTGTTCCTTATCAATGTTTACAGTGAGTATTAACTTGTACATTATGTGTTCCGTATCGAGTTGATGTTTACAGGGAATATTAACTTGTACATTATGTGTTCCGTATCGAGTTGATGTTTACAGGGAATATTAACTTTTACATTATGTGTTCCTTATCAATGTTTACAGTGAATATTAACTTGATGTGTGTTTAGATGTAGATTCACAGACTAACTTCTGTAATGGATTATTTTACAGCTTTCCAAAATGCGGTTTGTCAGTGTCAGTGAATTCCGAGGCAAAGTTTTGGTGGGAATAAGAGAGTACTATGAGGCTGATGGAGATCTCCGACCAGGCAAAAAAGGTTAGGGCTGTATAGGCTTTCTTAACTTGGTACATGTTTAACCTGATGAGTGACCTCCGACCAGGCAAAAAAGGTTAGGGCTTTAAAGGCTTTCTTAACTTGGTACATGTTTAACCCGCAGAACAACCTCCGACCAGGCAAAACAGGTTAGGGCTTTATAGGCTTTGTTAACTTGGTACATGTTTAACCCGATAAGTGACCTCCGACCAGTCAGAAAAGGTTAGGGCTTTATAGGCTTTCTTAACTTGGTACATGTTTAACCCAATAAGTGACCTCCGACCAGTCAGAAAAGGTTAGGGCTTTAAAGGCTTTCTTAACGTAGTACATGTTTAACCCGATGAGCGACCTCCGACCAGTCAGAAAAGGTTAGGGCTTTATAGGCTTTCTTAACTTGGTACATGTTTAACCCAATAAGCGACCTCCGACCAGTCAGAAAAGGTTAGGACTTTATAGGCTTTCTTAACTTGGTACATGTTTAACCCGATAAGCGATCTCCGACCAGGCAAAAAAGGTTAGGGCTTTATAGGCTTTCTTAACTTAGTACATGTTTAACCCAATATGCAACCTCCGACTAAGCAAAAAAGGTTAGGACTTTATAGGCTTTCTTAACTTGGTACATGTTTAACCCGATGAGCGACCTCCGACCAGTCAGGAAAGGTTAGGGCTTTATAGGCTTTCTTAACTTGGTACATGTTTAACCCAATAAGCGACCTCCGACCAGGCAAAGGGCTTTATAGGCTTTCTTAACTTGGTACATGTTTAACCCAATAAGTGACCTCCGACCAGGAAAAAAAGTTTAAGGCTTTAAAGGCTTTCTTAACTTAACTTGGTACATGTTTAACCCGATAAGCGACCTCCGACCAGGCAAAAAAGGTTAGGGCTTTATAGGCTATCTTAACTTGGTACATGTTTATGTGATGAGTGACCTCCGACTAGGAAAAAAACGTAGTACATGTTTGATCCAATAAGCTTCGTGTATATTCCCTCTGCTCTAAACCTCAACTTCAATTTCTCCCAAGCGTTTTCACTATATATTTTAACTCTATTAAATGACCATCTCTCTAATGCGGCCAGGGACCACTTAACTTCCTTCCTGTGGTTGCTAAAAATCCCTTTACTGCGACCAGAAAAATGAATGTCTTTTCGATCTTTCCAGAATGCTTGTCATCAGGTCGCCATTTTGACACGGCTTGGACAGAGCAATTAAGCTTATAGCTTGTTAATGTAAACAAAACAGTGTGAAGCAGTTAGCCTGTGATTGAAACCCTATATAAATAATGCTACACTGGCCATGTGATAATTGTATCTGACTGGTCTTTTTACACCTTTAATTTGTTACCATCAGACCCCGGGGCCTTTAGACGGAATGGGTCAAGCTCAATGGCAGTCTCCATACATTTTAAAGTATATTATGGTTAAATAATGAACTGTTTGATACAAAAATGATGAACATTGTTTAAAAGAAACACTAATAGTGACTGACAATAGGAGATTTCAGAAAAGATGGCGATGACGTCACACAAAGGTACATCCGGGCGCTCAAAGGTACAACTCTGTATAGCTGTACACATTAACATGTGGGAATACCGCCGCTTGCGATGTTTGTTTACATTTTTAGCCCACCATCATCAGATGGTGGGCTATTCAAATCGCCCTGCGTCCATGGTCCGTGGTCCGTGGTCCGTCGTCCGTCCGTAAACAATGCTTGTTATCACTATTTCTTAAAAACTGCTGCAGGGATTTTGTTCAAACTTCACATGGAGGTTACCCTTGGTCCCCAGTTGTGCCATACAGATTTTGAGGCTGATCGGAAAAACAAGATGGCCGCCAGGCAGCCATCTTTGATTTTGGCAGTTGAAGTTTGTTATCGATATTTCTTGAGAACAACAGAAGGGATTTTGTTCAAACTTCACATGGAGGTTACCCTTGGTCCCTAGTTGTGCAAAACAAGATGGCCGCCAGGCAGCCATCTTTGATTTTAGCAGTTGAAGTTTGTTATCAATATTTCTTGAGAACTACTGAAGGAATTTTGTTCAAACTTCACATGGAGGTTACCCTTGGTCCCTAGTTGTGCCATACAGATTTTGAGGCTGATCGGAAAAACAAGATGGCCGCCAGGCAGCCATCTTTGATTTTGGCAGTTGAAGTTTGTTATCGATATTTCTTGAGAACTACTTAAGGAATTTTGTTCAAACTTCACATGGAGGTTACCCTTGGTCCCTAGTTGTGCCATACAGATTTTGAGGCTGATCGAAAAAATAAGATGGCCGCCAGGCAGCCATCTTTGATTTTGGCAGTTGAAGTTTGTTATCGATATTTCTTGAGAACTACTGAAGGGATTTTGTTCAAACTTCACATGGAGGTTACCCTTGGTCCCTAGTTGTGCCATACAGATTTTGAGGGTGATCGGAAAAACAAGATGGCCGCCAGGCAGCCATCTTTGATTTTGGCAGTTGAAGTTTGTTATCGATATTTCTTGAGAACTACTGAAGGAATTTTGTTCAAACTTCACATGGAGGTTACCCTTGGTCCCTAGTTGTGCCATACAGATTTTGAGGCTGATCGGAAAAACAAGATAGCCGCCAGGCAGCCATCTTTGATTTTGGCAGTTGAAGTTTGTTATCGATATTTCTTGAGAACTACTCAAGGAATTTTGTTCAAACTTCACATGGAGGGTACCCTTGGTCCCTAGTTGTGCCATACAGATTTTTAGGCTGATAGGAAAAACAAGATGGCCACCAGGCAGCCATCTTTGATTTTGGCAGTTGAAGTTTGTTATCTATATTTCTTGAGAACCATTGAAGGAATTTTGTTCAAACTTCACATGGAGGTTACCCTTGGTCCCTATTTGTGCCATACAGATTTTTAGGCTGATAGGAAAAACAAGATGGCCACCAGGCGGCCATCTTGGATTTTGATAGTTAAGGTTTGATATCCCCATTTCTCAACAAGAGGCCAATGGCCTCGTAGCACGATGGTCCAGTTAATTAATGTTCAATGATTGTTTTTGACTAATATTCTTGATTATCACTCATATGCACTGTTTAAACTAATAATTAATTAGGACAATTCAAATGACCACTGGTATTTAATTGTTATCAGTGTTGGTATTAAAACAATCATAATATTCTTTCAAGACAGATGTCATTCATCAAATGTTAAGTTATATATAGATCAACAGTTTTATAAAAAAAAATTGATTTGTGCAGAACAGTTGTTTTTTTCTGAGCAGGATTTTAGTGTGAGCGTATGCAGAAGCAGCATCTTCTAATTAAGAATATTGTTGGGACCAATTCAAATGGCATCAACTTACCTTTGATATAAGAAAATTTAATAAAATTCAAAATTTAACAATGCTGTTTATCCAAATTTATCAGAATATTGTTATATGATAAAAATAAATGGGGAAACTTTTTCCTGTATGATTGCTTATCGGTATCATACATGTACAACTATGTATAATTAAAGTGTTAAGTTGACTAGACTTTTAAAAGATACCTGCTGGAGGAGGGCTTAATTCATTATAGGTGACAAAAAAAAAATCAAAGATGTTTGGCTGTCCTGGTTATAAGAGGTGAACTGAATTTGCTTCAATACCTTGAAATTAATTACTTATCTTTTATCTCATTTTCTTCAACACAATATAAATTTCACAATTAAGATAACAATGCACAAGTTGTATTGGCTGGGTCTCGGCACAACGGAATGTTACTACGGGTCAACAAATTGACATTGGCAGCTACAGTCGAGCCTTTCCCAGGGCCTTGATAACAAAACACATTAATTAACTCTCAACCATTGTTTTTCCCTTTAACAGTAAATGGTATATGTAACACATTTACACACACATATAGGCCTATAAACAGCATCTAGATGAAACTAGGGCACCTGACTTGTGACACTGTCCAGGGAATATAGATTATCCAACACAGATAATTATGATGTCATGACACTTGAGTAACATATTTAAGAAAAGAAAAATAATGAATATTTCTTAATTGCCTTAATCTTTTCTTAAACTATATTTCTCTTGTATGAAGTGGTACCGTCGGCCATATAATTTCCCATAATGCATTGTGTTTCTCATTTAAATATTACTATAGACAAAGAAGGAATGAAATATATTTTAATTCCTCAAAAATACAGTTTATGTCTGTTTGTCGCCAAGTTTTATCAGTTCCGTCCTTATCTATAACTACATGTCTGTGCCAAATTTCATTGCTGTTATTGGTGTATAACTTGAGATATCCTGTTCACTAGGTGATTTTCAAAACTAGGGGGTATGCTATAAGCTTCGATGGAGCTATGCTCCATCGTGCTAAAAAGTGCTGAAGGGATCTTTCTCAAATTTAATATGTAGGTTCACCTAGGGACCTAGTTGTGCATTTTTGGACCAATCGGTGAACAAGATGGCCGCCAGGCCGCCATCTTGGATTTCGATAGTTAAAGTTTGTTATCGCTATTTCTCTGAAAGTACTGAAGGGATCTGTCTCAAAATTCATATGTATGTTCCCCTAGGGCCCTAGTTGTGCGTATTGTGATTTGGGACAGATTGATCAACAAGATGGCCGCCAAGGAGTCATCTTGGATTTTGATAGTTGAAGTTTGTTACCGCTATTTCTCAAAAGGTACTGAAGCAATCTGTCTCAAATTTTATATGTAGTATGTTTGAAAAAGTTTAAAAAGTAGAGAAAAGATCCATCTTTCCTTTGTCAGATATAGATCATTCTTTGGTGGGCGCCAAGATCCCTTTGGGATCTCTTGTATTGTAATAAATTGTACGACAATCCAAGAAATGTTGCTTTATTTTCATTTCAAAAAGTGTAAATGAAAGTATGTAACAGTAATATATAGATATAAACATATGATATTCATACTTTGTTTAGACTCCATTTTCGACTGCCCGCGAGAAAAACATGGTCGCCATTACCGTTTAAACATTGACAGAATATTGCAAATATTGGCTTGAAATTACAGATTAAATTTCAAGTTCCCCAACATATCATACTGTCATTTTATAAAGCGATTACTGTGTTGTAAGTCTTACATGGTAAAACACCAAATCACGATTTGTGATTATGACAAAATTAAAATTTGTTTTCATAGATTACCCCAAGCGCACGGCAGCCATATTAAGTACTGCCGACATCCTGAATTTCGACCTTTTTCAGAGTAACCAAATTAAGTATTCTTGATAACTTTTTCGTCAAAAATTTTTGAATTGAGTTTATGATATGCAAATGAGTCAATTTATAGTTACTTTTTATGATATTTTTAAACAAAACTTTAAGTAATTTTAGGATTCTTGAAGCCTCGTGCAATGTGTCCTGGTAGGCATTTCAGTACTAAGATCTATATTTATAAATCTAAATGTAGTCAATCTAACAGGTATTCAAAATATTTTTAAGTAATATCACTTCAATTTAAGACTTCATATAGCAACCCATGGAATGAAAACGACTGAAAATTAAACAATAAACTCTACAGCATGAAAACTGAGTGATTTCACCATTTTATTTTTCGAGATATATTGGCAGCCATACGTGTACGTACACATGCATGTAGATCTGCATGTACGTGTAACACAGTGGTTTAAAGCATTCCTTTAAAACAAGATATGCATGGTAAAGAACGAAAAAGACAAGTACTTATTGAGATATGTGTTGGTAATTACATATGTATTAATATTATTAATTTCCCCAAGTATGGGCTGTGGCCTGAGATGATCTACCAGCGAAGCCATGCACGAGCGGCCGTGGTCTGGCCAGATATGGTCCACATTCAGTTATATTAAATAGTGTTGTGAGCAGCTTTTCATGACAGAAACATGACACAAAAAAATCAATTATCTATTCATAACTTTTTCAAAACATGGCTTAAGATAAGGTCTACATGTGAACAAAAAACGGGTACATGTGACGGCCCGGCACCGCTTCGCAAGCTGGCTTCAACACTAAATCTACAGAAATATATTTAGCAATAAATACTGTAAATATAAAAATATAAATGTCCCTAACCTCTGAAATAATAAGAAACCATTTTAAAATTAGAATTTGTAAGTATGAAAGTGTATACTTTTGTCACAGTATCGATTGTGTAGCAGGGATATACATATCTGTTATTGTTTTTATTAGTCGCCATACTGTTTGTACCTTTGAGAACCCAGATCTAAACTTTCTATGACGTCACGCCATCTTTTCTGAAATCTCCTATAATTTACTTACATGAAATTGAAATATGAAAGCAGTCGAACAGACATGCAGCATTTTTTTTAGGCTGCCATCTTAGATTTGTAATAGTAATAGACAGAACAAGAAATAGGTATGAACAATCCGAATTTAATCGGATCTAAATGAAAAAAATTGGAAAATAAATATATATAAGAAATCAAATAATGCCCAACCTGTGATCTTATTGCCACACAAATATATTGTTTGCAATAAAACTTGCTTAGAACAGTATTATTACATGAATAAATTACTGAAATGATTTTTAGCACGATTAGCATACCCCCTAGTTTTGAAAATCACCTTGTGAACAGGATATCTCAAGTTATACACCATTAACAGCAACGAAATTTGACACAGACATGTAGTTATAGATAAGGACGGAACTGATAAAACTTGGCGACAAACAGACATAAACTGTATTTTTGAGGAATTAAAATATATTTCATTCCTTCTTTGTCTATAGTAATATTTAAATGAGAAACACAATGCATTATGGGAAATTATATGGCTGACGGTACCACTTCATACAAAAGAAATATAGTTTAAGAAAAGATTAAGGCAATTAAGAAATATTCATTATTTTTCTATTCTTAAATATGTTACTCAAAGTGTCATGACATCATAATTACCTGTGTTGGATAATCTATATTCCCTGGACAGTGTCACAAGTCAGGTGCCCTAGTTTCATCTAGATGCTGTTTATAGGCCTATATGTGTGTGTAAATGTGTTACATATACCATGTACTGTTAAAGGGAAAAACAATGGTTGATATCAATTAAAGTGAACAGTCGGGCAAGGATATAGCTAAAGATGGCTAAAGTCGGTAAAAATGGTGTGAATGTATCCAGTATAATTTCTTATGAAATAGAAAAATAAAATCTCTCGTCAAAATCTAGCTGTCTGCGTACGAAGAAATTAATTGAAAGTATGGGAATTCTAAAACATCCTCCCGGCTCACTATGTCCGTGGTTACATTTCCACGCAGCCTCACTTTCAATGCTTTCAACTTTTCTTTACTTTAATGGTCAGAACTGGGAAACTAAGCAGAACTTGACCGTTGTTATTCGCCGGCCATGCCGGCGAATCTATTTGTAATAAGTTTGAAAACGAACCATGGGGATGGGGATAAGTCTGTTTGTTGAATGGTATTAAACGGATTTATTGTTAAACAAAAGTTACAACAAAAATACTTTTCGTGTTTTCAATCGTAATTGCAGGATTATTATAAACATATTTAAAAAAAAATTGGGGCGATTTGTTGTCTAAATATTCAAATATGTCCCTTCCTTAAATTAAGGAATGTACAATAAGTGCTCCCCGGCTAGCTTACAATTTTACAAAGGCTGCTATTATGTCCACCGCTGCAAATATAGGTCTCACTGTGTGAGTCATACCAAAATTGCTGTGTGTCGTTCTAAAAATAGATCCTACCTGAGCATGGCAGCGAAGCGTGTGTGCGGTGGAACCAAATAGCTACATGTAGCTATATGTCGGCTAAAGGCAAGTCAGCAGATATTCGGAATGCGTTGGGATTAATATTTGCTTTGCATATATAAACCTGAAGCTGTTCCGAGGTTTCCCGTGGTTTTGTCAACTCAGACAAAGAAAACGGTTGTTAGTATTTTACGGAATCGTAATTGAAAAAGATACAGAACGTTTGTATAATATTGTGAAAATAATTAATTCTAACGACGTGATAAATATAAATTTAAATAATAGTTACAGTATTTATAAAATTTGGATCATGATTTGTATAAAAATGTTATTTTTATGTTTATAAATTAGTTCAGTGCGTTCCGTACAAACGAGTATTTTATATACAACCTTTTCCTGACTGACAGACCATGAGACGTCGACCGAACTACGTAGAAATCTACTCTCAAGCTGATCAACACTTCAAAATGTTGAATATTGGTCACCAGCAATTAAACTAGTAATCATTACGTATAACCGAAAAACAGTAAAGTTTATATATACATGTATATCTCATTGACCTATCCATTGCAAAATTCCTGCCAAAAATAAGTGCCAAAATTTGCATATGTTTTAATTAAGGTACCTGAGGGATCAATTGTTAAATAAAAAAAAATTAGGACAATTTTTCCAAAATGTTAATTTTAATTGTTTTGTTATGTATACGAAGTAACGTTTTTTCCTTTGTAGGTCTATTTGGACTGAATTTTTTTAAAGTGCGTAATGTTTTACTTTATTGTCCTCTGTGTATTTTGCCTTTGTACAATTTTGTATTGTGACCAGATGGTTCGTATATACAGTAAAACCCCTTTATATCGCCACCTTCTGTTTTCCTAGATTTTGGCGATATATCGAGTTTGGCGGTATATCGGATTTGTCGTTGAAATCTTAATTAGGCCTAAATATAGGTAGTCCCCTGTGCCGTACTGAAACAGACTTTCTAGTCAGTCTGTGTAGTGTACGGCCACTTCCGGTATTTTGTAATATTATAACAGTTCCAAAAGTAAAGTAATTTCGATAGTAGTCTTTCAATAAATATGTCAGCTTTATAGTGTGTAAAATACGAAAACCGAACACGTTTGTGCTACCACGTATCGTGCCGTAGTTGCCTGCTAGTTGGGATTTTCTCGGTTACATGATATTTTTAATTACGGGAAATCCCCGCCCGGAAACAAAGAATACAAGTTCTGAACAAGCGCAGTGCGGTCGTGACCTCACTTCCGCGCACATGTCCTGCATAAACGGCACTCAGACGACGATTTGATCTTACTAATAAACGGCACCTTTGTTATTGTTTTACAGGTAGGGTATATATATCGCAAGTTGTGGTGAATAAAACTCACTTCTGTACATGTGTTTTACGTACTATCGTTACGTTAGTTATTTATTGACAAAAAGGAACCCACAAGTCTATTTAGAACTCTATATCACCGTTCGTTTATAGACCATAAAATGCAACTAGCAATTTCAAGAGCGATAGAAATATAAACGTACGTGCAGAGGAATCCGTGTACCCATATTGTTAATTGATTTCACTGTGTACACACGGTCATACACGCGGCCATAGTGTGTGTAGCTGATTACCTGTCAGTCGGCAGTT
>NW_027188210.1:0-32821 GCF_041381155.1 Argopecten irradians
GATCGACCCGAAAAATAACAACACTTTGTCGGGACCATGTCAGGATCATTTCATGCAAGTTTCAGCCAAATCGCACTGGTAGAAACTGAGAAGAAGTTCAAAATGTGTTTTCAAGATGGCGGCTGTGGCGGCCATCTTGGATTTCAGATCGACCCCGAAAAATAACAACACTTTGTCGGGACCATGTCAGGATCATTTCATGCAAGTTTCAGCCAAATCGCACAGGTAGAACTTGAGAAGAAGTTCAAAATGTGTTTTCAAGATGGCGGCTGTGGCGGCCATGTTGGATTTTGGATCGACCCGAAAAATAACAACACTTTGTCGGGACCATGTCAGGATCATTTCATGCAAGTTTCAGCCAAATCGCACTAATAGAACTTGAGAAGAAGTTCAAAATGTGTTTTCAAGATGGCGGCTGTGGCGGCCATCTTGGATTTTAGATCGACCCGAAAAATAACGACACTTTGTCGGGACCATGTCAGGATCATTTCATGCAAGTTTCAGCCAAATCGCACTGGTAGAACTTGAGAAGAAGTTCAAAATGTGTTTTCAAGATGGCGGCTGTGGCGCCATCTTGGATTTCAGATCGACCCGAAAAATAACAACACTTTGTCGGGACCCATGTCAGGATCATTTAATGCAAGTTTCAGCCAAATCGCACTGGTAGAACTTGAGAAGAAGTTCAAAATGTGTTTTTCAAGATGGCGGCTGTGGCGGCCATCTTGGATTTTGGATCGACCCGAAAAATAACAACACTTTGTCGGGACCATGTCAGGATCATTTCATGCAAGTTTCAGCCAAATTGCACCGGTAGAACTTGAGAAGAAGTTCAAAATGTGTTTTCAAGATGGCGGCTGTGGCGGCCATCTTGGATTTTAGATCGACCCGAAAAATAACAACACTTTGTCGGGACCATGTCAGGATCATTTCATGCAAGTTTCAGCCAAATTGCAGTGGTAGAACTTGAGAAGAAGTTCAAAATGTGTTTTCAAGATGGCGGCTGTGGCGGCCATCTTGGATTTCAGATCGACCCGAAAAAATAACAACACTTTGTCGGGACCATGTCAGGATCATTTCATGCAAGTTTCAGCCAAATCGCACCGGTAGAACTTGAGAAGAAGTTCAAAATGTGTTTTCAAGATGGCGGCTGTGGCGGCCATCTTGGATTTCAGATCGACCCGAAAAATAACAACACTTTGTCGGGACCATGTCACGATCATTTCATGCAAGTTTCAGCTAAATCGCACCGGTAGAACTTGAGAAGAAGTTCAAAATGTGAAATGTTAACGCACGGCGGACGGCGCACGGCGGACGGCGGACGACGACGGACGAAACATGACGACTATAGGTCATCCTGACCCTTCGGGTCAGATGACCTAAAAATAAGCAAATAACATTCATAAATGTGTTTTTTCCTATATAAACTATAGTAAACTTGACCCCCTCCCCAGGGGGAAACACAAGACCCTAGGGTCATATAATTCACAATTTTTGTAAAGGTCCTTAAAACCTTTCCATCTATGAAGAGTATTTGATTCTACCAGTTCCAGAATTTCAGAAGAAGATTTTTGAAGTTTTAGCTTATTTGACCCCTTTTGGCCCCACCCATAAGGCCCCTGGGAGTCAGCCATGGAAAATTTGTTAATAGGATTCAATGACCATTTCATAGGGATAATTCTGATAACATTTGACTCATTTCCTTTTACAAATGACCAAATAATGCTCAAAAATGTGTTTTCCCTATATAAAACTATAGTAAACTTAACCCCCTCCCCAAGGGGAAACCTGAGACCCCAGGGTCATATAATTCACAATTTTTGTAAAGGACCTTTAGACCTTTCTATCTATGAAGAGTAATTGATTCCATCACATCTGTGAGTGGAGAAGAAGATTTTTGAAATTATAGTCAATTTAACCTTTTTTGGCCCCTCCCACAGCCCCCAGGGAGTTGGGGACCATATAATTCACAATTTTGATTGGCCTTATGCCTTAGAAGGTTTGTGCAAAATTTCATTGAATTTGCTTCAGTGGTTTTTGAGAAGAAGTCGAAAATGTAAATTGTTTACGGACATACGACGCACGACGCACGACGCGGACGGACGACGGACGGACAAAAGGCGATTAGAATAGGTCACTTGAGACTTCGTCTCAGGTGACCTAAAAAGTTGCGTTGGTAGAGTATAGTGGTGTTCGGAAAGATACAATATCTTGTCACGGCAATCCGAAATCGAATAAAAATATCAAAGGACAGACCCAGTAGTATTGGCAAAATGTGCTTCTCAAGCAAAAACCAAATCCGCATCACATGTGTATTTGACAGCAAATTTAGACAATAGTGATTTAGGACCATACAGTGCCAGACAGATTAGCGACAACATTTATAGGGACAAAAAAACAACAGAAACATCTAACTCTATTCCAAATTTGGCCGTTGAAATTCTGAAGATTATGTCAGAAAGACAATTGAACCCATCTATCAAAAGAGTACAATTTGGCGTAGACAACTTGCCTAATATATCATGATGAACAGATGAACAATTAAATGAACTGAAATCTAATTATATCGGTGAAGGCAGAAGCCCCATTGGCATAGACAGAACAGTTAATCTGGGCAAATGTTTCGTCACAACAATGACATACAAAAATTAAGGGGTAGTCAAGAAAAAGACAGAGGAAAATCCAATCATGTTAGGACCTTTATTATTGCATTGGGACTGGAAGGGACATGTAGATATTTTTTTCAGTATATTCGGTCAAAACTTGGGGATGTCAAATTGACGATAGGTAGCAATGAAGAACTCGCGATGACAAATGCTTAACATGACGTCTTTAAGGAATCAGACTTTATTCTATGTACCAGACATATTAAAGAAAACTGTACTAGGTATCTCGAAGAAATTGCAAGAAAAAGAATAATTTGAATACCGCATTCGACCCAATAAGCGCCCAGGGCGTTTGAAAAATTGAAAAATGAAAAGGTGCTAATAAAACGTGACCAAATTATTACAAATCTATACAGTTGTGTAGTTTTGGTCTTTATTTTTGCGTGGACAATTGAAATCGGGGCCTTAAAACGAGGGAGGGGCGCTTATTGGGTCGAATACGGTACTTTTTGGAACTTATGGCCTTGTCTTTCAAGCAACGATCTTGAATATTGAAGTCGTGGGTTCATTTTTTTCAAATAAACAACTAAGGTTAAAAGTATGTAAAACACATGTACAGAAGTGAGTTTTATTCACCACAACTTGCGACACCTACCTGTAAAACAATAACAAAGGTCTACCCATATGATTAAATGTTTTCACTGTATACACATGGTCGTGCACGCGTCCATAGAGCGTGTAGCTGATAACCTGTCAATCGGTAGTCAAGCACCTTACGAAAACAAACCCTATTAACAGAATTTGGTGATATTAGCAATGTCATTATGGTTTTATTTTAATTATTTGTTCCATTATGGTTTTATTTTAATTATTTGTTCCGGGAATGTGATGGCGGATGGTTGTAAGCAGGTTTGGCGATATAACAGGTGTATTTGTATGGAGGGAAATCCGTTCAGAATAAATTCATGGCGATAAGGGGTAAAACGGGTGGCGATATAACAGGGTTTTACTGTATTTATTTACCTATAAATCCTTACCTGACAAATTTACCATCTATATAAACCTATAAGGTGTATATAGTGCTTAAAGGGGCTGCTCAACACGATTCGAGTGTGCCGCCTAGGCAATGGAAAAAGTGCAAATCCGAGCGAGAGATACTCTATACTAGCCTGGAATGTCAACGAAATTGATGACTACATCTCAAAGTGTCCAACATGCACAATCGTTACAAGAAGTAAAAAAAGTACCTCGCATTCCTCACGAGCTACCAGGGAGAGCGGCATGGACTAAAATTCAAGTACGGATCTAGGGACAATCTGATTAAAATTCAAGTAACCACTCGTTCTAGGGGACAATACCTATGAGGTCAGTCGGAGTAGACTACGTGTAACTCCAGATCAAATACATTTTCACACATTTCTACGTCAAAATAAGCTTGTTGGAAGCGTACATTTAGCATTGCAAACTTGGGCGAGATGACTACGTGCACGAATAAAATCAAACTAGTTCTTCCCCAGTCAAGACTGGCAGTGCCAATTTGATTGCCACAAAGGTCATCCTGACGTGACCCCAAATGGATGAATGTCAGACGTAGTGAAATAATACGTATTTGTTTGGATCTACAGACTACCTAGTTCATAGGAATTCGCCAAATCATGAAATAAGCTTGTTATTGACATGCAAACTTGTATTCACCTAAAATCAATACTGCCCATCACAGAATTCCACAATTAAAATGTCGGACATAATACTGTTTGCTACAGAGAGTTC
This sequence comes from Argopecten irradians, assembly GCF_041381155.1. Taxonomy (NCBI): domain Eukaryota; kingdom Metazoa; phylum Mollusca; class Bivalvia; order Pectinida; family Pectinidae; genus Argopecten; species Argopecten irradians. The sequence goes on from NW_027188210.1 coordinate 4,374, forward strand.
ATAATTTCCAAATCATGAGATATGACCTTGAACATTTTCTTCCTGAACATCCTTTGGAAAAAAACGCGCGGCTGGATGAATCATTGAAATTATAAGATATTGGTTGGTTTGTTATTTCATAGAAAAGGTGGTGATACAAAAAATATTGATTACAATTAACTTATTATCCCCCGCTTTCTTCGAAATGAGAGAAATTAATTTGGGTTTGTCCGTCTGTACCACTTCGTTTCCGTGCAATAACTGTAAACCAATTTTCTTCAAACTTAGTGACACAGTTAAATGCCTTAAGGGTTCGGCCAAGTTCCATCGCGACTGTCGATGAACCTTATTTTGGTAGAGTTAGGGCATTTGAATTACTTTAAACATCATTTTCTGCCATTTCCGGGCAATAATTGTTACAAATGTAAACCGATTTTCTTCAAACTTAGTAACAAGGTTGAATGCCTAAAGGACTCGGCCAAGTTCGATCACGACTTTCAACAGACCTTATATAGTGGAGTTATGGCCCTTTGCTCAAATTAAAAAAAAAAGTAAGTTCCTGCCACTTCCGTACAATAACTAATAAATATTAACCGATTCTCTTCAAGCTGTGTTTATATCTTCATGTTTCAACCAAGCTTAAACCTAACCTCAATAATGTTTACCTACAATATGTCCTTTAAAGCGAGGGATGGAAATTTCACAAATTTGCTTGTTTAGGTTATTATTATATCATTTAAGCATTGTTGAGGGAATTTAAGCTTTATCAAATACGATGTTTTTACCAATGTAGAATGGCTAGATATGTTCTGCCATGTTGGGCCTTTGGGCTATGCCGGATATGGCACCATGGTTATGAAAAGTTTTGGTCATTGGCTAACTTGAATGTTAATGTTAATTTGCAAACCGCTATAATTAGAATGAATTACATTATTAATAAGGCTCTATTACCTACTACATTTTACCATTTTATAATGGCTAGCGATTTTCTGCCATGTTCGGCCTTTGGGGTCATGCTGGCTACGGCATGTGGTATGAAGATTTTGGTCATTTAGTAATTGAATTTCAGCTGGACTTATTAATATCTGGATATAATTTATTTAGAAAGAATTTGATAAAAATATTGTGTTATGTGACATTTAATTTCTTTTTGAGCTGTGGCTAATCAGACATGGGGAGGACAAGGACGATGCTCTCTACCAGCCTTTATGCAAGAAATGAACCAGCCCATCAACCAACCGTTAGGCCTACCCCTCAACCAGATCCTAAAAATCAACTCCTCAAAACCAGACTTTACATCATCAGGTACAATGGAAAGTCTAACTGGTCCAGCTCTCGCCAATGCAGGCAGTTCGGTCAGTGAGGAAAATCAACCCAGGGACACCTACTTCATACCCAGTATTCATAGTATTCTGGGCAGGCCACTGCCCCCAAATCATTATACTTTGACGTAGATTGGCAATTAGCAGCTAAGGATAAGAAAGCAAATAGAATCAACAACATAGCTGAGTGGGACTGATGCATTCATCATCTATACCAGTATTAACTCATCTGCCCACCCTGAACGGGTTCATGAATTGTTAAAATTATATACAAACAATTAGGCTGGGGCGGGGAGATGTAATGGCATTGGATGGAAGACTTACGACGAACGATTTCGTTTACGACGGAGTTAAGACACTTGTAGCTTTCTAGGATAATCTTTGATAACACTTTGTCAGGGACCATGACAGGATCATTTCATGCAAGTTTCAGCCAAATCTCGACAGTAGAACTTGAGAAGTTGTTCAAAATGTGTTTTAAAAATGGCGGCTGTGGTGGCCATCTTGGATTTTAGATCCTATCGAAAAATAACAAAACTTTGTTGGAACCATGTCAGGATCATTTCATGCAAGTTTCAGCCAAATTGCACCAGTAGAACTTTAGAATGTGTTTTCAAGATGGTGGCGGCCATCTTGGATTTCGGATCGACCATGATAACCCGATACCACAGATCAAGGATCAACAACCAGTACACAACGAGATCCTGGAACCATCTATTAGTGCCTCCCCAAGGAATACCCCTAAGGAAAACCAACCAGTGGTGACATTGTCTCAGAACGCTCCCATAGTAACACGATCAGGCAGGAGTGTGATCAAACCAGTGGAGTTGGATATGTGACTTAGACTGACAATTTCTCAAAGAGAAACTCGCGTCGCGTGATTCCAAGTAGTTTCATGTGAATTATAATTTAGTTAAATTGATTGACTTTTTAAAGTGTTGCAGTGTTAAGTTAAATTTGTATCAACAATCAACATCTGATATATACATATCAGCAGAGACAGTTTAATTGGACTCAAAACTTTACAGTTGGAATAATTATTAATAAGGATAACAGTACAAGAACTTGTTCTAAAACATAAAGGATTTAATAATATGTATACTATTTGAAAAGTGAAAATTTGACTCTTATAATCAACTCATTCTAATCAGTAATTTGAGAATTTAATTTCTTAAAGGAGAAAGGATGTAACAATATGCGTTTCGCTATTGTAGATCTAAGATAAGTAAACATTTACTGCGCCTACGCAGACTCTGTTCACTTCACTTCCGCCCAATACACATGTGCTTGTTTAACTTGCAATGTCTTGAAGTCATTTATAGTCGATATCATCTTCAAGATGATCATGGACATGATACAATAGCAAGCTCCGGCAATCTCTGATGCTCAATTACAGATCATCGGAACAGACTTGACGAAAGCATTTTATCAAATTCAACTCGCGAAAGGGTTGATGAAATACTGTGGTGCCATTAGCCTGAACTGCTTGCTATGGGCATGCCGGCTCCAAGACCGCTCTGGAGGAGTGTCCTGTACTAGATGACCTTGTACAGAAAAGGGCCGTCGCCAAAGTGGCTGATGACTTGTAGAGCAAGTTTGTTGTTTGAGTTTTAAGGCCCATCGACAACCAAGGTCATTTAGCCCTGCTTTGTTTGTTTGTTTGATTAATTAACGTCCTATTAACAGCTATGGTCATGTGAGGTATGCGGTGTGTAGCGTGTATGTTGTGCCAGGGGACAGAACCAAGAGCCTTCCTCACAGGGGCGAACGCTCAACTCAAGGCCAAAAGTGAGGCGGTGCCAAGGGAGGCATTAGGAAGACTAGAAAAGATAAGATCCTAAATTTAGTCGCCTTTTACGATACAGGGAGTGTTTGTTTGTTTGTTTGTTTGATTAATTAACGTCCTATTAACAGCTATGGTCATGTAAGGACGGCCTCCCATGTATGCGGTGTGTTGCTTGTATGTTGTGCGAGGTGCCTGTTTTGGGAGACTGCGGTATATTCATGTTATGTCTTCTTGTATAGTGGAACTTTTGCCCTTTTTATAGTGCTATATCACTGAAGCATGCCGCCGAAGACACCAAGCAACACACCCCACACCGGTCACACTATACTGACAACGGGCGAACTAGTCGTCCCACTCCCTTTTTGCTGAGCGCTAAGCAGGAGCAGAAACTACCACTTTTACAGACTTTGGTGTGTCTGGCCAGGGGACAGAACCCAAGGCCTTCCTCACAGGGGCGAAACGCTCAACTCAAGGCCAAAAGTGAGGCGGTGCCAAGGGAGGCATTAGGAAAGATTAAATCAGTTAGGAAGAAGAGAAAAGATAAGATCCTAAATTTAGTCGCCTTTTACGATCATGCAATAGGGGAAGCAGGTACAATTCTAACGCCCTACCTGCAGGGCCAATACAGGGAGTGGGACGACTGGTTCGCCGGTTGTCAGTATAATGTGACCGGGTGGGGGTGTGTTGCTTGGTGTCTTCGGCGGCATGCTTCAGTGATATAGCACTATAAAAAGGGCAATAGTTCCACTATACAAGAAGGCACAACACGAACATACTGCAGTCTCCCAAAACATGCACCTCGCACAACATACACGCAACACACCGCATACATGGGAGGCCGTCCCTTACATGACCATAGCTGTTTAATAGGACGTTAATAAATCAAACAAACAGATTAGGGCCAAACTACAAGTCATGCATTAATATCAGGATACAAGTTCAGGGTAAGAAAACCGGGTGGGGTGTGTTGCTTGGTGTCTTCTGCGGCATGCTTCAGTGATATAGCACTATAAAAAGGGCAAAAGTTCCACTATACAAGAAGACACAACATGAATATACCGCCAGTCTCCCAAAACACGCACCTCGCACAACATACATGCAACACAACGCATACATGGGAGGCCGTCCTTACATGACCATAGCTGTTAATAGGACGTTAATGAATCAAACAAACAAACAAAAACAAAGAAAAAACAAGTAAGGACTAAAACACAGATTGTAAACGTTTATTTGATAAAAAAAAGGTTTGCATGGGATAAAATATAAATTTGGCTAAAACACATGAGAAAACTCATGCACAATGTTGATGAAACGATGAAATGTTGAGTTGATACGATGTATGATGAGAAAACGTCATATTTTGCTTAAAATACCGATCTCTTTGAGATAATTAAAAATACGATTATGTCTGACGGCATGAAACAAAGTGTACATGTCGCAGACATCGTAGTATTTATCTCGTATGTGTTTAAAATCAATACAATGCAATAAAATATGCTCCACTGTGAGAGGAGAATCACATGCATGGCATGTAGGAGGATTCTCCCCTCTTAATGGATAGGAATGTGTAAAATATGTGTGTCCAGTTCGGAGCCGAGAGAGAACAACTTCCTCTCTCTGCGGTTTCTCCGACTGGACAGTTTAACAGTTTGTTGTTTGTTTCGGTAGACCACCTTTGTTGCCAATGGTGTTTGATGGCTGAGTGAATTGAAGGTTCGATGTCGGTGTATGGTAGTTTCAAATCTGTTTGTGCTAGGCGAAGAGCAGTCTTAGCTGCTTTATCAGCCTGTTCATTCCCCTTTATACCCACATGACTGGGAATCCAGAGATAAGTAATTTGAGTTTTAGAAGATAATCGAAATGTTCGGATCAAAAGATTTTGGATTTAATGTGTTTCTAGGGTTTCTTGATTTCAAAGCCTGAAGAACCGAAAGAGAGTCTGAACAGATGATTGCCTTTTCAATGCGGTGTTCTTCGATATGGTCAAGAGCCAGACCGATAGCACATGCTTCCGCAGAGAAAATGGAGGCAACATCCAGGAGTCGGATAGAGGAGCAGTGATTAGATGTACAGCATAGTGCTGAAACATTATCACCATCTTTGGAGCAAATTTAGTCAATGAGCTACTCTCAACCTGGAAGGCTGCGTTAGCCTAAATGCCCTGTTCAATTCTGGCTTGCGTTAATCCGCTACAAAAACCGTCATAACGGAGCAAAAATTTGTTAGCTGGATCTTCATAGCTTCTTTAAGTAGTATGTCCATCTTGGTTTCCGAGAATTGGTCTAAGTTACCGTTGCCATTTATCCCAGCTCAAACAGTCGATCGCGGTCGACTCCAGGACATCATGGACATCAGCTCAGCTGACGGAGCATGTCGGTAGAGGCGAAGATTTCCACGCCGGAGACCCGGGTTCGATTCCTGGTCGGTGCACTCGACTGGAATGTGTATTTTCTCTATTCTTCTTGCTTGTTTGCTTGATCAATCAACGTGCTACCAACAGCTATGGTCATGTAAGGACGGCCTCCCATGTATGTGGTGTGTTGCGTGTATGTTGTGCGAGGTGCATGTTTTGGGGAGACTGCGGTAAATTCATGTTGTCTTCTTGTATAGTGGAACTGTGTGCCCTTCTTATAGTGCTATATCACTGAAGCATGCCGTCGAAGACACCTCTATTCTTCTACATTGTCATTTGTGCAATATGATTAAAATACAGATCCTTATTATCACTACGTTGGATAAGAGGATCTGAGAACATCCCATTAGGGGTCACGTCAAGACGACCTTTTGTAATGGCCAATCAATTGGCACTGCCAGAATCTTGACTGGGGACGAAATAGTTTGAAAAAGGCTGTCCAAATTATTTCGTGTATGTAATCATCTCGCCCGAAGTGCACAACAAAGCTAATTGTATATGTAAACTGGGGCGAAAAGACGTTTTCAATTGATGTTGTAAGGTGTAGAAAAACTGCATTTGCTCTGAAACACACGTAGTATAAAGGTCATGTGGACGTGACCCCTAATGGGATATTATTGTCAGATCCTTTTGAACAGAGTGGTTATAAGGATCTGTGTTTTAATCAGATTGTCATTTGTGTCGCAGAAATAGTAATTTCACGGAACATCGGTTATCCACATGTTCGTCCAATATTATGTGGGCCAATTCGACCCAAACGATTTGGTCATTTCGGCACATTTCTTAACCATAATGGTGCTGAATTTTTCTGTATATAGATAACCCCCAGTGCTGAAACAATCTGATTGAAATACAGATCCTTTTAACCACTTAGTTCAATATATGATCTGACAATATCCCATACGATGTCGCGTTCGGATGACCTTTTACCACTTGTAATCCAGATCAAAATACATTTTCGACACATTTCTACGTCAATTGTTAACGCCATTTCGTCCCAGTTAGCATATACATTTAGCAATATTGTTCACTTTGAGCGAGATGACTACATACACGAAAAAATAATTCGGACAGCTTTTTCAAACTAGTTCGTCCCCAGTCAGGCCAGTGCAAATTTGATTGGCCATTTCTAAAAGTCATCCTGACGTGACCCCTAATGGATGTTTGTCAGATCCCAAACGTAGTGATAATAAGTATCTGTATTTTAATCTGATTGGTGCGGAAATTGTTTGATTTTTTTTTTCAAAAATCAACATTTTTTTTCATGTTTAAATGTTCTAAGGAATGTGATGCAAGTCCTAAATGTCATTTTATGACCGACATATGCATAAAAACTTAATATTTTCTTACATTTAGTAAGCAGTATGTGTTATGGTTAAAAGACTGAAATGTAGATATAGTGATGTATTGGACAATTTATCTTAGTATTCAGGCCAAGTTTCCAGCATGTATAATGATGTAGGGGAGATAACTCTGTATGCTGAAAGTAATATTCGTATCGTAGAGGTTCCACAATTCCGTAAAACAATATGTAACAAAATCCCAGGACTTAAAGGTGACAAACATAGAAATCTGAAATCATATATTAACTGCAAATATATATACATTATGTATTTTTCTAAGATAAATTACGACTTAAAAAAATTAAGGTCGACGAAAATTGCCGAAATTCAAATAAAACTGGCGAAGTGTCTTTGTATCTCAGAGAAAATCTGTACGGGTTACCTCCCCTTGAACCGGAAGCGCTGTGACGTCATCTGAGCCAAACAGCACACACTACCGGTTTATACACTACATAGAAAAACTCAAGCTAACTATGGAGTTATCCGATAATGATCAGAGCGATTACGACGATATTCCAGAAGTATCGTTTAGTTTAGATATTTGTCCATATATGTATGAACCTGTAGCACAAACAGACACACAGAATGACTGTAGTTCGCCAGAATTAAGCGAAGACAGCGACGATTCCAGTCAGGACGACGGCGGCAGTACAGAATGGTTAGTTTACTACACCATGCTATTTACATTTTTTGCATGTCTTCCGCTGTTCTGTGTGTAGTCTGAAGTCAGAACCGCTATTTACAGTTTTGAAACTGTTCAAATTTCTGCCCAGTGATACTATGTCATTCCAATCATTTGATTGACATCACCAGAAGATTGTATTTAGTTTGATTATCTGATCAGCTGATGCCAGTGATGGGGGTAGCCGGATCATGTTTTCACTCGACGTAGCCTAATGAACGTCTAAAAATGTCGTGTAGTATTAAACCCTGACATTGAAATTTGTTGCATTGCAGTACCACTCATGCAAAGCAACAAAATAATAATAATTTATTATAATCAGCTGCCCCCCCTTTTTTTTTACAATAGTCACGTGCACTTATAGATTGAACTTCAATTTTAATAAAAAAAAGCCGATGAAAATAATACATATTGTGCACGTCTACATTACTTCCTGTTAGTGCTAGATATAAACCACTTCATTTCAGTGAAAACACAATGAAAAACAATAGTTAAATTTCATTGTTTATTTATAATTTATCATTTTGAAACACTAACACACACATATATATACAATGTACTGAATTAATTTAATTGTTGCAAATAAACCAGGCAGTCATATGGATGTTATGATGACTGCTGATGATTCCAAAAATAACTTACAAATAATAAATCTGCAACATCCTGTTGAATCTGGCATTCTTATTTAGCTGTTTCAGCAATTATATCAATATAAATTGTTTATTTTTTATATTTATAGCACTTCCTGAAGTCAATAATTCTTAAGCAAGAGTGTACTTGCCAACAAATATCTGAAACTATATACATACTGTATTAAATTGAAACAGTTAATTCAAACTACAAAATCAGTTGATTTTGGTCATTAAAAACACACAAGAGAGACTCAAAAATATCCCAACAATACTGATACTAAACATTCATCGTGAGTTGTTCTCAAACAACCAAAACAGTATTAACTTTAATGGTAATCTTAATTGAATAAAAAAATTTCCTTGAACAGGTGTTCTTGTAGTTTTTGCACCCCTATGCCCACAAGTGAGGAGCGAAAATGTTGCCACGATATGGACATTTTACAGGAGAAACTAGAAGGCATTGAATGTATAACTCAGCATGAAGGATTTGCAGCAAACTGCTTAAACATCCATGTTCTGGAAACATCCTTCTACGAATATGCAGAAGAAAACGATGTTTCACAAGAAAACATCCACAGGTACTTGATCAGATCTACATTATAGTTTCTTTAATCATTGATTATCGCTGGACTAATTTCATTTTATGATCAAAGATATTTATAGCATAAATGATATAGCATATATAGGGGCCACGGTGGCCGAGTGGGTAAGATGTCTCTATCTATAGCACAATTATAAAGATTTTGGCACATATTATGTTAATTAATTTATACCTACATATAAAAGGGTAAATTTGTTAGAAGGTTAAGCATTTATAACTTGTGTCTGTCAACTTTATGCAATTACATTATGTACATTGCTTTGTTTTCTCTCTCTTTAATTTAGAACCTACAGACATGTTGCATATAGAAGGTTCATAAGATGGACGTGGAAAGTTCTAGGCAAGAGAAATCGTAAAGTAATACCATCTTGTGCTGTCTCTGCTATTAGAAGAACTTTTCCATCAGAACAGTTCACAGGGTTTCTCTATCCTCGTTTCTAACTGAAAAGTTAGGGTTTTGTATATAGAGGAACATTTTCCATAGGGACAGTTCACTGTGTTTATCAGCCGTCATTTCTAACATGGATAAGAGTTAAATCTCCTGCAAGTGTTTTGTATAACAGTGTCTCTGTCATAGTTGGTGATCACTGCTCTCCGTTGTCCAGAGATGGATGGTGGAGCAGGATCAATCTCTTGAATTAGTGCTCTCTGGGCCTGGCCATAGCTGCTAAACATCTCTCTCCTGACTACCACTTCCTCCATAAGCTCTTGGATGTAATCTGTCAATTAAAGAAAGATACCATTATCAGTGTAAAAATGTATCTGTCATTTGTCTTTATATTAATCACCTTGTGAAAATGGTCGGATTATAAAATAATACAGGGATCAAATAAGAGTATATTACATAATGATAAGACTATCAATGATTTTCTTACTCAATAACTTCAGGGGCGTACCTTTTCGATTGGGAAAACCCTACATTGCATCTTTCTTGAAACTGTTTAAGAGTTTTTTTTCTTTATTTGGTAAAATATTTATATAAACTTGGAAAAATACAGCAAAAAAATCTCTATTTGGCCTTAAATGTACCTTAAAGAAATCTCAGGACTACTATTGACCAGTTGTGAGGAATTTACAGAAGAATAGTTAAAGGATGTAGCAAAATCAATATAAATTAATTTTATTTACCAAAGTTCTGCTTGACTTTAACTTCTTTTGCCACTGGATCACCTTTCCTACTCTTAGGAAATGACACTCTGTATTGCCCTTTTCCATCCTTCATTGCCTGTGATCTTGATGAATTAGCATTGAAGTGAAGTGCCGCAAGGCAGACTCTGTGAAATAAAAAGAAAATTTTAGAAAAGGTGAAAGATTCCAAGAGCAATAACAAAACAATTAGTTATTAAATTTTGAACATGTTATGTTGTTGATTGAATATATATTCATGTGTTTGTTTTGATTCAGTCAACATTTTGTTATCTTGTGCTATGGACTTATATATATGTTAGTTTAGAAAGTTATAACTACAACAATGAACTATCATTCACTACCTGGCTTTCATCTGGTTGTAAAAGTAGTGTGTTGACTTTGGTGCAAAGAAGTTCACAATGTTGTGGTAAGATTCGAGGCTTGACGTCTGTTCTGCTGGAGACAGTTTACCAATGTCCTTCAGAAGCAGTTTACTGTGGACAATCTTTTTCACTTCTCCCAAAGCCTTGCTACCTGAAATGATAATACAATGTAAAATTAGTGTTTCCTTACACTGACACAGTACACCCATCAGCTAACAATGTATCACAATTAAAAAGTTAAATAATTAAAAAAAAATCTTGCTGTAATTATATTATATAGTCTTTATAACATTAATAAACTTTTGGAACCTAGCCATGTCAAGGTTATGGATTTTTAACACACTATACTATTCAAGCAAACAGCAGGTCAACTTTCTTTATCTCATTTCAATTTTGTTATTGTGAAATTAAGAAGTAGCAACATTTCAGTCTGTTTGATGTAATCAAAAGTTAAAGTTATTCACTTCAACAAACTTCTGTCTTCTTCACAGCATAATTAGTAATTTCGTCAAAAATTACCTGGTATGTCTGTTTCCAATAATGTTTGAAATAATGTGGTTGTACTATGAGTTAATTCTTAGTTATACCTGGCTTAAACCATATCCTGTCAAGATTTCCATGCTGGCAGCTCTGAAATTTGTCACCATGACTCTCGTGGATGTTAGCTATGTGATTAGTGATGCTAGTCCACTTTTGGCGTACGAGTTCCCCATCACCATCACTGCTGGCAGCACACCAATACACATGGTTGCCTATGGATCTTGCCCATTGTCCGACCAATGCATATTTCTTTGTCTTGCCAAGAGCTTCCAACTTTTTTGTAGACACCTGAATACCAGAAAATATTAGATTAATGACAAGGTCAGAAGATAAATAATTGATGCAAGGCAAATGTATGGCCATTGATCTGGATAAGACTTAATTATTAATATATAGTTTCATAGAAACTCAAGTAAATTATATATTCAAATAGCAGTCACAACATAATCATAAAATGTTGTACTGCTATATATTCAATTATAAATGTCAGTTAAAGAACTACAGGTAAATATAAGTTATAACCTTTTGAGAACTTAACACTATGTGACTGTATAATAAAGTGGTAGAATGCAGGGACTGGTGTACATAAGTTATGCATAACAATTAATTAGCTAAAAGAAGAAAGTACTATTTATTTAATTACTCTTTTGAAATATATGAGATTGAAATTTAAACACTTGCCTTTAGCAACATGCCACACGTCAAACCAATGGTTGATACTGGGACATTCTGTTCTCATGAACTTTTTCACCTGACTGTGTCTATCTGTAACTAAGTCTGATATAGTCATGCCTTCTTCCTGGAGATGATGTAGTGCACGTTTCAGCCCTTCAAGTTCCATACCGTAGGAGTTTTTCACTTCATTTGACTGTAAAATTGATATATATTATCATATATACACACACACAAATTATTTCACTTATTGATTTGCCAATTGATTCAGACTTTTATATGTTCTGCAGATCTCACAATGTATTACATTCTTGATCCATCATGTGTTTTATGTGTATAAATATTATTAAAATATCTAAAACAACAAGAAAGTTTAAAAATAACTATAACAATGTCACAAATACTTTATATTACACTTACCTGAACAAGTTGTACGTCAATGACTTTTGAAGTCTGTGCATCCATTAAGGTGTAACTCCCATATTTGGCAGTATGGCCTGGTGAAGAGCATCGAGCATCACCCCCAAGTTTAAGTTTTTGACCACTATTTCGCAGTTGTTCAAACATAGTTGACTGCTGAAACTGCCAGCAGGACAAAGTGGAAGGAACTATGTAAGTCCGTTGCAGCATATTGTAGGATGTACAACACAGTCTGGAAATGCCTGCATGGTGCATAAAATTTAAAGTCTTAACTGGACTATTTCCACTGAAAAATATTGCACTGGCAATAATGATATTTCCCCAAGGCATAGATTTTGAAAATGGCTGACTACACCACTGCCGTGTAAAACCACACATACATCTTGAAGAAAAACACACACATGTCCCTATAATAGTTCTTACATGTTGCAAACTTGTTCTCATACAATCTGGACAGGAATCTAAAAGTTCCATCAGACACTGTTCAAACACCACATACTTCTTGGCCTTGTCCGGTTCAGTTTCCTGAGTATCCATGTTAACTTGTTGATTATCAGCAGTTTCATCATTATCGTCCTCAGTCTCACACGTCGGCACCCAGTCAGGATCATGTGTTGATGAATCAACCTCCTCCTGATAATCATCCAGACTCTGGTCTGTTCCAGTTTCCACTACCTGTACACATTTTTTATATCTGGTACACTGTGTCGATGTGTTTTCCATCATACAAGTCGCTTGAACACCACATGAAGATTTTGGTCTAGCTGAAGTCACCTGCAGCGACACATGCCGTCGTTGCTGTAAGAGAAAATTAAACAGATATAATTTATTAAAACCTTCATTGAAAAAAAAAAATCAAGATAAAAGTACTTCAAAAGGTAATTCCATTCAACAAGTTAAGTTTTCTTAATGATCATTAAAATTAAAGTAAGATATTTCCCATCCACAATACTCCAGGGGTTACTATCACTGATGTTATATCCACCCCTGGACCATCCTCGATATTCCAGGGGTTCCGATCACTTACGATCTCTACACCCTGGACTATCTCATAGTGAAATTGAAGGCAGCTCAGCGGAAAACATTTGACCAATCACAGGCTAGCAAAGATTTCCTTTGAAGACTACAGAGAGAGCGACTAACACATCAAAGCCACACAGTCAACCACAGTGTACCGTTATACGGCTCTTTTGATGTACATCAAATGACTAAATTACCTGTTCTATTCTGTTGCCTCTAGTTTTACTATGAGATAGTCCAGGGGTGTAGAGATCGTAAGTGATTGGAACCCCTGGAATATCGAGGATGCCCCTGGACTATCTCATAGTAAAACTGGAGGCAATTGAGGAGAAAAAAAATGATCCAATCAGTCAATCACAGGCCTCCAGAAACTTCCTTTGAAGATTTCAAAGAGTGATGCCCCACTTCAAAGCAACACAGTGTAAATATACCATTCCTTTGATGTACATCAAGGATCATTACCAGTTTTACTACATGTATGAGATAGTCTAGGGGTGGATAGATATATATAACCTCCATTAATTACAGTAACCCCTGGAGTATGAGGAGCATATTTCCTCATCAAGGTGTTTTCAAAACATTCATTTACAAATATTTACATATTCTAAATGATGAAAAAGTATTAAATACTTTTCCTTTCTTACAGGTACATATGATATATACTTCTGGTAATGCTAAAGAAATATAATATATCAAATCTTGTAATAAGATGTATTTAAAATTGTAGAATTGTACAATTATATTTGACTCTGTATAACATACCACTATATTGTAGGAAGTCTGACATCCAACAGAAAATCTCCCTGTATCCAGATCATCTGTCCCAACACATTTGTCCCTGGGGCCTGGTATTTCTGTCTGTGTCTCAATATGGCACTGGTCTGGTCTGTAGTGCACACTGTCATATTCATTCTCATCCTGATGCATGTCAGTGATATCAGCTAACATCTAACAATAAATATTTTTGTCTATTAGAATTTATTTCAAGGATATATAGATTTATATACATTTGCTTTTTTGTACATGTTAATGATGCAATATTTCAATACAGTTAGGTTTTTTTTTCAATATAGCCTAGCTACTGTTTTAGCAGAAAAAATACATTTGTACACCTTCTGACTTGTGTACCTTGATAACCTGGTAGCCATATTGGAACCCATGTTACTGCACATGTTTGGCCTATGTTTTAACTTTTGTTGATTTTTTTAACATGGTATAGATATATAATACTCGCACAATGAAATTATTTTTCGTTAAAAATCCGTTTTCACACATAAAAAACGAATGTTTACTTAAAATGCATAACATACCTCAAATCTTCGTCTTTTCTGTATCGCACGACTGTAACGACTCCTTGATGTTGACCGTTTCCTGCTTGGTGTTTCATGATAAACAGAGGGGGTTCGATCCCTATTTGCTCTTTCACTATCGACATCTCTAGATGTAGGCGAAGAAAAGTTAAAAATGGTGGGGACAGCATCCGGCTTCAGTCTTAAGGACTTAGGGTCATATCTGATGGAGCTCACAATGCGGGGATCTTTGGTAAAAGATTCAGGTGCAAAGTGTACCTGACACAGTCTGCTGTAATCCGTCGGCACGAAGTCTTTCCTCTTTAATCGAAGAGTCCATTCTTTACGTAGCCTTGGGAACTTCGGGAATGTAAACAAACTTATCTTCTCTCTGTTTCCCGTTTTGTTCGTACAATTAAATGCCGCACACTGAACCATTGTTTACATATTACGACACGACCGAGTATTTGACATATGGCGCGCTCAGCTGTCATCTGTCATCTGCGAGTGGCTCAGATGACGTCACAGCGGAGGGGACGTAACTCGTATCGGAATCCTTCACCGAGAAAACGACACTGAAAATCGGGTTTTTTGTTTCAGGCAAAATGTTACAAAAGCATTATTTTTTTTCTAAAATTTAAGCGGATATCGTTTATTATGATAAATTTGAACTGGAAAATACATATATCATAATGTAAACTTAGTTTCTATGTTTGTGTCACCTATGTTTGTCTCCCTTATAACCTCTGGAGGTGCTCTAACTGACTTAGCCCTTCATCCTTCTGGATTTTACTTAGTTAATTTTTTTCTAAAAAAATGTTTGTAATATATTCAGCAAAAGCTACTGTATTGTTGTACCTTTATATATAATGTTTTGAATATATGAATTGAAAATGAAAATAAACATCTTTGAAACTGAATACGATACAAGATGATGATACAATTCATCAGTTTTATCTTCATGTCGTTGTAGTCAGGAGACAGACATCCTTCTTATCTGCATATTTTCATACCAATGTTGACAACAAATATTTCCGCATTAGTAGGCTTTTTGATGATTTTCAAACCTATGGAATTCCACGACCTAGATACAAGTTATAAATCAAGTGAGGGGAACTAAAAGTAATTATCCATATACAAATGTAACCTTTGTTCAAATAGGGACCGACGAGGCGCATCATCCAAGCCGTACATAATTCTGAACGAACTTTGTGGAGCCAGTTGTCCTTCCCGCTCTAGGCAATTTTTAAAGACATCTTTATAGGGTTTTCTGATTTATTGCAACGGTGAATAACCTTCCTGGCCACGATGAGGGGCTTCAGAGTTGTCTGTCTTGTTTGTTTTGATTAATTAACGTCCTATTAACCCTAGTAGTGCTGAATTGTCTCATATTGGGATAGTACCGAGTGCTGAATTGTTTTGAAAAAAAAATAAAAATAAAACCTTTTTTTTTTCTTCATTCTAAAATACCAAGAAGCATCCAAATAATATGTTGGATACATTCAATTGGTCATTTGAAGGTCGATTTTAAGTAAAATATAGCTCTTTTTATTCCTGTCTGAAAAATGTGGCAAAATTCAGGTAAGAAAATAACAAAGCTTTAGAAAAAAAAAATTAATTGTTGTTTGCTTTTAAATATTATTTGTACACATCAGTACATGACCTTCTTCTTTTATTTTGTCAATAAAATCAATCACAACTGATTATTGAAAAAAGAAATAATAAAAAAAAAATGTTATTCAAGGGAGACAATCTGTGGACAGCTTTGTCTCGTATCAAATTTATATTAGACTGGTGATTATTCTTTTTGAAAACAAATATCTGACAAAATATGAAAATGTGTGGATTTAGGAAACAAATAGTAATTATATATTTTAAATATATAAGGTGAAACAATTATAACTTGTTCAGTGAAACCAGAGGGGAAGTGTGTATGTGGGAGGGGGGGGGGGCGGTTGCAATATGTTGTTGGTTGTTTTTTATTGTACATAGAGATTAGAGTTTTCCTGAATAAATGAAAAAATAAATAGGAGTCCTATGTAATGATCGACCTCTGACAGCCTCATAGCAATGATACAAATACAGCAGCCTGGAATAGAAAAACAACCTGTGTAATGCGTTTGTTTGTTTGTTAGAGTTTTACGGCCCATCGACAACTAAGGTCATTTAGGGCCAAACTACAAGTCATGCATTAATATCAGGATAAAAGTTCAGGGTAAGAAAAATCAAGTAAGGGACTAAAACAACAGATTGAAAACGTTAATTTGATAAAAAAAGGTTTGCATGGGATAAAATAAATTTGGCTAAAACACATGAGAAAAACTCATGCACAATGTTTGATGAAACGATGAAATGTTGAGTTTGATACGATGTATGATGAGAAAACGTTCATATTTTGCTTAAAATACCGATCTCTTTGAGATAATTTAAAAATACGATTATGTCTCACGGCATGAAACAAAGTGTACATGTCGGAGACATCGTAGTATTTAGCTCGTATGTGTTTAAAAATCAATACAATGCAATAAAATATGCTCCACTGTGAGAAGGAGAATCACATGCATTGGCATGTTTTGGTGGGATCCTCCCCTCTCAATAGATAGGAATGTGTAAAATATGTGTGTCCAGTTCGGAGCCGAGAGAGAACAACTTCCTCTCTGAGGGGGGGGGGGGGGGGGGGGGGGGGGGGTCTCTCCGACTTGGACAGTTCTAGGATTACGAGCTAGGTTGAAATTTTCAACTGTTTATTGCTTGGTTTCGGGTTTGCTTAGAATTAGCCCACCTTTGTTGCCTAATGGATGTTTGATTGGCATGAACTGAATTGCGCATGGTTTTCGTACCCCTGGTCGGCTTGTAAGGGTGGTAGTTCAAATCCTGTTTAGCGGATAGTCGAAAAATGAGCAGTTCTTAGCTGCTTTAGCTGCCTGTTTACAATCCACTTTTAATATCCCATTATTACTGGGATAACTACAGAGATAAAGTATTATGAGTGTAGTGTTAGTAAGATACTCGAAATGTTCGGATTATAATTTTTTTATAAGTTTTTGGATAATTAGAGTACTTTCATAGAGGACTTTCATGATTTCATAGCTCCTGAAGCAACCGAAAGAGAGTCTGAACAGTTGATTAGCACTTTTCAATGCGTGTTTCTTCTATATGTTCAATGAATTAAAAAAATTCCACGTAGTTTGAACAAACTAAATTTCTCTGGACAATTATATTGATTTCGAAAACATGCCCTTTGTTTCCACATTCTAAAAACATGATGAAGGATAAGTGCTTCGCTCGAAGGAGCTGAACATTCAACGAGTTCATTCTCCATTCTGAGTGGGGGTTGCAGGACCGGGAAAATGCTATACGTATCTATCTGGGTCAGATTAATAGATCAAAAACTTGTACTAACGGCTATTTTGTCTATGGGATCGCATCGCCAGCTCCTAATCTAAATGATTCCTTGACCACTATACAGAATCAGGGACTGCGTCTCGCAACTTCTTGGAGCTGTTTTACGAACAAAACCTGTGAAGAGTCTCCATGTGGACAGTAATGCGAGCCACCCCCCCCCCCCCCACCCCTCTCGATCGATAGATCGAAAGAAATTTATCACCTGCTACAGGGTTTGACATAGCACTGCTCAACTGAAATCCAACCCCAAAAATCCTTGCATTTAACCTTGTATTCAATCCACAACATCAAGAAATATTTACACAAAATCAAAAGCTCATACCAACATTTGGCATCAGAATTTCAAAATTTTTTTTTGCTTGGAACTTAATATAACTTTCGACACCATTGACGAGTACACCATATCGGATGTACCACCATGGCTCATTCAAACACCTGATATCAATTTATCTCTACATGACAGGGCAAAATCCAGTGCATTACCCCGAAGAACACAAATCCTCCTTTCGGGAATGCATTAGGGATTTCCCTGACCATGTTCAGATCTACACTGACGGATTCAAAAGATGGTGATCAAAAGTTGCTCGGCAGCATGCTGTAAAATCTTTACACACTGCTCCTATATCCGACGCCGGAGATACTCCTGCCTCCAATTTCTCCTGCGGTAAGCAATGTTGCTATCGTTCTGGTGTAATGCCGTAAATGCACAAGCAATTTCTTTACCATAGTCGATACATATAGTGTTGTAATTGGATTTAACAGGTAGCCTAGAATAGACTACCACCTTGTGTATATTACACAGGTCAATTCTCTCTGAAATTTTAAGGTTCCTTTTGGTGATATTATTTGTATATCCTTAAATTATCCTTCAATGGTATTCTCGTATCCGGAGTATTTAGTTAGGGTAAGTAAAATACTCTGATGGATTCCACAAAGTTGTGGTGTCCTCGCGTTATAGGATAAAAGTTTTACAATCATGGTTAATTTTCTTAAAACAGTAAAATCACAACGGAGTATGACCATATATGACACACGTTATGGCCTTACTGTTTGATATGGGTACAGGTTAGCGTTATAAAATAGAATTGCAAAATACAAACGTAAATCCCAACCTTGGTCTTGTCCTTGTTGAACAATCTCAGGTTACATGCATGGAGCCTATGAAATAGACTGAACTTCTGAACTGAATAGCATCTTGTAAAATACACAGATAAATCTCTAATTGTAGTTTTCTTACAATGATATGGATACAGGAAGCCTAGAAAAACAGACTTACAATCTGTTAAAAAATACACAGCTGATTCCCTGATCCGCCTTTTATATAGATGTGGAAATGGTTCTCGAACCTTGTTTATCGTGACGAAGATTTTTTCTTCCTGCTGTCACCTCTGATGCTCACAAGTATGCATGCCACTTATTCTGCAATCTGTATGGGTACAACTCAAAGCAAGTTTTTAAAAAAACATAATGCAACCTAGACTAATACTAATGATTGGAAAATTGAAACATGTCATTCATTCCTTCCGCAGGATTGAGTTTTTTGTAAGCTAAAGAGGAATGTGGTAACCTTGAAAAAAATCACACTTTACTCGGACAAAAGACCATCCACACTACCTGCAACTAGCTTTAATACTTTCTCTCCCGTTTAAATGGCAGGTAGTCACCAAAATGGCCTTTGGTTTGTGAGCCTTAAAGGGAGATTGTGCTTTCTCACCTTTTAATTATGCGAGGATAAATAAACAGTTCTGCCCATACTTTTAAATATTTGAAATTACATGGTAAATTCTATAATTTATAATGATATCATAGATCACTTGTGTCTTCAAACAATTAGTACAATATACGTCACTGCCAGGTGTAAATGCTTACATAGTTCAATGTGTTACAATATACAGAAAATATATCTTATTAAGTCCAAATTATTTACCATATATTAAATAGATCTGGACTGCTGAAGTCCACGTAGGATGTGTTGTACCGTTTCAGAACGATAGGGTTCGGTGATGCAGATTACAAGGTCATACACGTCACTCTATACTGACCACTGATAGCTCCTACCAGTTTACGCGTACTTGACGGGTGTGTCTGGATTGTAAACTGAAATTTCAGTTTTATTCTCCAAGCAATCATCACCCTTTTTAAAATGCTAACCATACTGACTTAAGATTTGTAAACATCTTGAAATCTAAAGTTTTTGAAGAGCATGTGTGTGTATAACAACTTAATCGTCCTCACCATGGAGCACCATGACCATACCATCTTTGATGACATCAAGTACAATAAAACTTAACAATATACAAAAACTTTATCCACAGAGGTCATTTACAGATGTCAAACAAGAGGAGGCCCAGAGCGGCAGTATCGCTCACACTGGTTTGTTAATGCCAAGTAATGTTCTGAACTACAGTTTTCAAAATTTCATTTCCTTAATTTGTATATATACCTCTAAATTTCCCCTATGGGGCCCCGCCCATCCGGCACCCCGGGGGGTTCAGAGCAAATATTTTTAAACAAGTTTCTGTTGGCTCTTCCCCCCATGGATTATTTGTGGCCATAATTTTGGTTAACTATTTACATGCACCGTACTCTAGGACAAGTAGGTGATTTCATAGGATATTTCCCTATTTTATTCTCCCCAATTGAGCCAGCACCCCTCCTGCCCCCGGTGGGGGGGTCAGAGGCCCAAATTTTTATCAAGTTTCTGTTATTTTTCTCCCCTTTTTTTACCTCGTCCACAGATATTTGTGGACCAAATCTTGGTTACAATCCATTGCCGAACTCTAGGACAATTAGCGATTTGAAGGAATTTACCCTCCTAATTTTCCCATATTTAACCCGACCACCCGCCCCCCTCCACATGCCCACCAGGGTGTTCAGTAGCCGAAATTTTTACAAGTTCTGTTTCCCACCTTCTCCCAAAAATAATGATGTTTGGGTTAGGTCAAAATTGGTAACAATCCATTGCAGAACTCTCAGGACAAAGAGCGATTTTTAAAGGATTTTACTCCTATTTCCCATATTTGAGCTCCGCCCCCTCCAGGCCCCGGGGGGTCAGAGCCTAACATTTATACAAATTCTGTTATTCCCCTTCCCCAAAGGATGTTTGTGGCCAAATTTTGGTTATCAATCCATGCACGAATCTCTAGAAAACAAGTAGGGAATTTATAGGATTTACCTCTATTTCCCCTATTAGGCCTCCCCCGCCCCTCCTGCCCCCAGGGGGGTCAGAAGCCAAAATTTATACAGTTCTGTTCTCCTTCCTCCACAGATATTTGTGGCCAAATTTGGTTACAATCCGTGCACAGAACTCTAGGAACAAGTAGCGACTTTGAAGGATTTACCTCTACTTTCCCCTATTTAGCCCCACCCCTCCTGCCCCCGGGGGGGTGCGAGAGCCAAAATTTATACAAGTTTCTGTTTCCCCTTCCCCAAATGATGTTTGTGGTCAAATTTGGGTTACAATCCATGCAGAACTCTAGGTGGACGAGTAGCGATTTAAAGGATTTACCTCTATTTCCCATATTGAGCCCCGCCCCTCCTGCCCCCAGGGGTCAGCAGCCAAAATTTATACAAGTTCTGTTCCCCTTCCCCCAAGGATGTTTGTGGCCAAATTTGGTTACAATCCATGCAGAACTCTAGGACAAGTAGCGATTTATAGGGATTGACCTTATTTCCCCTATGGGCCCCACCCCTCCTGCCCCTGGGGGGTCAGGAGCCAAAATTTATACAAGTTCTGTTCCCCTTCCCCAAAAGGATGTTTTCGGTTGGCCAAATTTGGTTACAATCCAGGCAGAACTCCTATGACTAGTAGCGATTTAAAGGAAATGTTGGACGGAAGGGACGGACGGAACGGACGGTGACGACGACGACGGACGCCGCTGCACATGACATAAGCTCACCGGCCCCCTTGGGCAGGTGAGCTAAAAATTAATCACTGTCTCTGTAGACCCCGCCAGTCTTGCATGTAGCATTCTGATTTTTACAAAGCCCATTTTGAATTTCACCCATTTTGAATAGTCAGTTGCTATGAAGACTGGAAGTCCATGTCCATGTATATTGTATAAGTTCCTAGATGTTCCTTGATGTATAAGTCAGGCATACCTATTTTGTTTTCGATAACAATTGTGTTCACAACTTCCTTCTTGTGTGAAGTAAATAATTTCAAAGAAATTGAGTATTTTATAGCGATCCATTCACTGGATAAGGCAAGTGTAAACACAGCCAGTAGAGTGATATTTCCCATTCATTTTCTAACCGGAAGTAGTTTTCTTATGCAAACGAGTTACTTTACAAACATCGATGACCTTGTTCTCTCCTTATACATCAGTATATAAAACTGTCAAAACCATTGTTATCTTTCTTCAAATTCGCCGCGAGCAGCAAAATAGTTCAGCAGTACTTGATCGATTATGATGCTGAAAGCCATTTGTGTTTACAACAGCGACGATCACTTCCGGTATTTGGTCAAAGTAGTGAAAGTCGAGATAAGATAGCAATAACATTTGTTTCAGCATGATTTGTTACAATAAACAGAACACTCTTGTAATGATAAATAACAATCATCAAAGGTGATTTCTTGTAAATCAACCGTGAAATTTCATTAATTTTTGATGCATACTAGAATATTTAAGTTGCAAGGGAAACATCTGGAAATAATACGTGGTATTGCTTGTACTTCTTTAATATCTAAATTACACATGGATGAGATATTGCAAAGCAAATTTTAAAAATTTCAAAATGTTGATACATATGCACCAATCTTGTATTCCTTGTTTATCATGTATCACCTCGTTGGCGTACAAGAGTCTCAAGATCGTGTTCCAAAACCCGTACCACAGGGAGCTAACTCTAATATAAATTTGTAAACTCTTAGCCATATACAGTGTATGTGGATCCATTACCTATGTATATATGTTTATGAAACTCAACGAAGGACACGTAGTTAGTACTATGTGTCCAGTTTTTGTTTTTTTCCTTTTTGTTATATTTCTAAAAAATTCAATTGTAAAATACTATTACAATTCTTACGTTATTATGATCTAGTAGGAACTTTATCGTGACCCAAAATTTAAATTAGTTTAAATATTTTACAATATTGCCCACTGTTTCAACACTATTTTAACAAAGTGAGGAATGTTAATCCATAATCAAAGGTTTTTTTATTTTATTTGAGCTGATTTTGCTTTAAAGTATGATTGAGGTACTTTGCTTACATTTAAAATAAAGTCTATCATGAAAAATGAAGTTTTGAATCGTCAAAAATTCTTGTATGAATTGTGGAACCATCTGTTAACAACTGTCTGCATCACACGTA
Organism: Argopecten irradians; assembly: GCF_041381155.1. Lineage (NCBI taxonomy): Eukaryota > Metazoa > Mollusca > Bivalvia > Pectinida > Pectinidae > Argopecten > Argopecten irradians. The sequence continues at coordinate 27,303 of NW_027188210.1, forward strand.
ACACTATGAATAACATTGGATCTTGTGATTGACAATGGACATTTTGCCTCACACATCCATGTTAAATCTTTGGTCGAAGACTAAATTTGGAATTTGTTTTTTTCTTTCGGTTGAGCGGTTCGGTCACTCTTTTGTTTTGTCTTCTTAGGAAATGTTTAAGAAAATCCTCATTGAAATGCAATTAACTATGAGTGGTTGTCTTACAGTCTGTATAATATTTCTTCTTGTAACCCTCTTATATAACTTCGTTAAAGATCTTTCAACTCTGTTTGCAATAGCCGAAAACCCCATTGTCTAGCCCATTAGTTTGTTAGCTCTTCCTATTATGAACAATAGTTTTAGACTTTTTTCTGTCTATTTCTCTACGGAATGAAATCTGCATTTCTAAAGCTCAAATTCCCTATTTGTTTTACCTTACTTTAGGTAAACTTTATGCAAGCCTAAATAAATATCCCATCGTGATTTCTTTTTACTGAAACTACCCTAATCCTACCTGAATGATTCTTTCCTTGAATTTTTTAAATCTGTCCTATTTGCATATGTCGACTTTTTCAATGAGCAATTCCCACCTGGAAATTTTTTAATTTTTGAGGATTTATGCTGTATCCTGCATTCCCCTATTCTTGGAATTGTTTTTCTCAATTCATAAATCCTTCATAGCACATTGTGGGTTTCCATGCACAACTTAATTGTATTACTTTTAGTTATCCATCCTTTATCTTTTACATGTTATTCTTTCGGATTTAGCTCAGTTTAATTGGATCTTGAACTTGGTCAACTTTAATCATCAAAATGATTATTTTCCATTTCTCAACTACGCAACCTTAATTTGTGTTTCTTAATTGGTAAATGATGAACCTAATTTGGGGAAATTCATTTTTATTGAAACTTTACAGGTTCATTTTTGGCTAAAGATACCTTTTTAATTTGTTATAAATTTAACAAGCATTCATACTCCAACTCATTGTTATTGTTTAGTTAAGCGGTTAATACTTATCTGATTGTATAATCAAAGAAGTTTTGGAAATTACCCAGATAGATGCGACCTGACAACATTTGAAGTCATCATTAGTTAATCATTGTGTGGAATATTGCTTCGCGATATGCTTTGGTTTACCAGCATTAAAACTCACCTCACATTGTATTCCTTCAAGCGTCGGAAGTTGAAACTATCATTTAAATCAGGGAATATCCTTGTAAACAGGTTATAAGTGGATTTATGATTACCAAATCGAAAAGCATTTGGACTGTACTTTGAATGGTGTCAGCAAGTTGGTAACTGAAACATTAGTCCAGCTATATCGGCGAAAACCCCCACGCTTTATTACAAACATAAATCACGAATATAAGGTCATCTGACACGGTCGATAAAATTGGGAGATACATCGCTTTTACCTTACTGAAGTCCATAATGGAAACAAATAATTTTCCCTGTAAAACTCTATCGATCGCTACACTGAATTGTTCAAAAAGTTTTTCTTTGGATTTCCTATGGTAATACATTTACTGTTGTGTTGTTTAGTTTCATAACAATTCATACACAGGGTAGATCTTAAATTGTTTCTTAAAAACATTTAAATGAATTTCCATCCCTTGTACAATTCCAATCTTGTATTGTTTAAACAATGGATTTCCATGTTTAAACAATTAAATATGGAACAGGGTGATTCTAGAATTTAGTGGGGTTCCAATTATGTCAAAATACAAATTACTATTGACTTGATTGATAAAAGAAAATTTTCTTCTTCTTGGTGAAATGTTATACCAGAATATAAAAATGGTTTTAAATGGACTCTGATTAGAATATCCTGTCGTATGTACACATAAGTAAAGGAAGGAAATAGGCGAGAATAAACGGACTACAGATAACTGCCTAATAATTTTTTATCATTACCTGGTTGGTAAGTGCCCCTTACGGGTTCGGGGATCTTGAGACGAAGACTTGTAATCGCCTGATGATACATGATCCTAAGTTGTAAGTTCACATATTATGAACTCATCAAGTAAATTTCTTTTTGCGAACATCAATCTTATGATGCTTAATTGATTTTACAAGAATAAACAAACTTATTACATTTTTCTGCCTTTATGCTCCTGCTTTGCAATCAAATTCAATGAGAATTGTCACGGTTTGATTTCTTTGTAGATGTATACAAAAACGAATCCTTTGTAAGTCTATGAATAAAATAAAGGAATATTCTGTCGTTGTTTTGAAAAAGTGATGGAGTTTTTTGCAATATTGGATTCCAAATCTAATTTACCACAATGTATTATCGTAGCTTATCAGAATTGTCCGAGTAATATGTCATCAACTCCAAAAACTCAAGGTCACAGTTCTTGGGTGTATCGGGGACGGCGTATCATGCACTGTTAGAATAACGACTGATTGATTATTGAATTTCAAATCTTCGCGGTGAAAACCGACTGTAAGATCATCTTGTTTTGAAATGTCACAAGTCATATCTACTTATTCAGAATGTCATACATGCCGATTTTTAATTTCGTAAAACTCCCCGAAAGATACTCCATTTTCTCTTCCATAATGAGCACCTGTTTTCCCGCATCCTAGACCAAATTACGTCTTACTTTCACAAATGCACAAATTTACACGATAAAAACTTTCCGCTGAGCAGAAAAATATCGTCGTTCTGACTGAATGGCGCAATTCCTGTTGGTTACGTTACGACAACTACTAAACCATGGCGTGTTAGAATAAAATATTTTGGAAATATTTCTTTGAGATTCTAAACTTATGATCAACACAAATGCTATTCATTATTTCAGTCACACATTTTTGTTTTTGATCACAGAAATATGGGGTTTCCCAATTTTTGTCTACTCGTTCAGCGGACCGGGTATATATACCCGTTCAGCACCCGACCGATGGATTAGATATACCGTCCTCTATCTCGTATAAACGTCTACATTGACGTGCTTGTTTCGATGATCTATAAAGCTAGCGCGAAATTGAACGTGAACCTTTGTGACGTCTTTAATAACGTAACTCACTGTTACGCGCGATTCATCGGAGGTTTTCCTACAATCTAGACAACAAACAGCGAGGTTGTTCCTAAAGCCGTGCCAATTTAACATCTCGAACCGTGCATATATAAGTCTTTACCATGGGAGCGTGCGAAATATAACTTCCGAACCGTGCCAATATAACAAGGTTTTATGAACAGTCGGTGTAAAAATTGTTGAAAATATATATATTAATTCCATATATTGTTTGGTGTAAACAAAGTATGTAATAAATTACCGTTCAGGCCACTACTAGGAGTTAATTATGTACTTATTTATCCATGTTTGACCGGAATACGGGCGACTTTTAGTAGCAGGCAGGTGCTGCACTCTTACATGCGGTGTGCCTCTTCCAGCGATTCGTTCGTTTGGTTCCCTTTTGTCCTTTTTTATATGTATTATAGCTACACATGTTGTGATACACAGCAGAACTTTCTCACACAACCTACGTTACATAGTCCCTGTATGCTTGAGCACCTAGGGGGTGGAACCTACATAGTGCAAATAGGAAGGAAAGATCCTCTTTAGTTACTTTGATTGAGATATAGCGATAAACAATCTTTATCTATCATAAATCCAAGGATGGGCCTAGATGTCGTCGAACCGCCGATTGAGTTCCCCAAAATGCAAATATGATGCACAACAAGGGGCCCTAGGGTAAACCTTACCATATGAAAGAATTATGAGGGACCAGATTCCTTCAAGGCACTTTCTGGGAGAAAATAGCGAGATAACAAGGCAATTGTTAACGGTACGGACGGACGAATTAAGCCCAACCAATCCGTTTAGATGGATGGGCTTTACAAAGAGATCTTAGAAAACTTTTTTGACGAAAAAACAACAAAATTCAAAGTCTTACTTGTGAGAATTATTTTTTCTAGAAGCCCCAGTTCTTACCGGTTTGCGATTTGGTCTGAAACTTGCATGTAATGTTTCAAAAAGGACATGGTCCTGACAAAGTGTTATTTTTCGGGGTAGATATGCAAATCCAAGGATGGCCACCACAGGCTGCAATCTTGAAATTTTACATTTTTGAACTTAAAGTTCTCTACCAGTGCAGATTTGGCCCGACAACTTGCATGATAATGATTCCAGACATGGGTCCTGGACAAAGTCGTTGTTAACATCTCTGGTTGTGCCTCCAAATATCGAAGATGGCTACCCATGACAATATAATTTTCTAAATATGATTATTCGCCAAAAGTTAGTCAGGGTGACCATTAAGGTCCTTGGGACTTGTGTTTGAAAAAATATATTTCGTGCTGGAAGCGGAGAAGGAGTCGGATGAATCGAAAATCCAAACTTTTTTTTCGTCAGAATAAGTGGTGATGAAAAAACAGAGTCGGCGGTAAATAATATTTTGGGTTGCGTAAGGGGTACCCTTTAATCAAGTAATTTTTTCCACTTTATGGTATTAACCGAGCTACAGTTGCCTCATATTAACCATCGCTTAACATGCATAGAATATGTAAAATGTGGAAAATTGTCAATATTATGAAACTTAGTCTGTTTTTCATCTGGTAATCAGAGAGGAAATCCTTTTTATACTTTATATTTCTCTTTATCATTGCATTTTTAGTGCCTACAGTATTACTTTACAGATTAATACTATGATTACAAATTGTCAGGTCAAAATTACTGTAACAACAGAGATTCACTATTTTTCCAAATTTACATATTTTGAATATGTGTTACCATTGGCAACCTATAGCGTGTTACCATTTGGCATCTACCATTATCATTGAAATCGGGCAAAATACCAATTACTTCCAAATACAAAAACTGTTCGAAATGGATGCCATATAGGCCTCCTATTAAAAGTATATTCATTTCTATCCATCTTGTTGCGTGGAAAGTTAAACTTGTTGCAATCATCTAAACCTCTCGGATATCAATTCTGCATACTGTTCCCCAATTTTTGTTGTCTTCAGATTCTAGGCCTCCAGTAGCCCGTGTTTAGGATATTGCTTCCACCTATCAGTCATTGTAACATACGGGATGTAAGCTGCAGATTTTTCAGTGTGGCCTTTGCATGTCAAGTCTACAATAAAGGGCTTACCGTCTGTCTTTGTAGCTTGTGATTATTTCTCAAGCGATTTTGTCCGTAGCACCAGCTGCGGCTTAGTGCATAAATATTGGTAAGTTATAATTCAATTGTTAGGTGGGTTCACTTACTAGTAGGTCTCAATTTCCATATATTGTAATAAGCCCTTAACTAATATCAGTATTATTCTTTTCCCAGGGAACTTTAGATGTGAACTTTCATTGCTTTATAGAGGTTAATTTCAGATGTATTGCTTCTTTACATTGATGATTGGGTCCTTATTACTCAATGTGATGCAATGAGAAAAACATGTTTGCTATATAAATGTACATGTAAATTGGAATGAAGGATTTGTATCGTATCATTCCCGTTGTATATTTTAGTCAACCACGAAAGGGTGAAATATGTACAGTTACTACATGCAGTAATGTCTTTTAAAATAAACAGAAAACTA
>NW_027188211.1:0-32796 GCF_041381155.1 Argopecten irradians
AACGTGAACAAGACCGTCAAACTATCAAGCGTTAATCATGACAAAAGGGGTGCTCGCGATCAGACACGTTTGAGAATCGGCCAAGAACATTTACTTTGAAAGGAAATCTGGTGAACGTTGGATTCTGGAAAGGCAGATCAATGAACTTGGAATAGATCGCATACATTTACATCTGTAAAAATCTCAGGATGGTGGAACATACAGACGAAACAGATTACACATTCGTCCAACAAAAGTTGAAGCATACTGTCGCGATCAAATCACCAATACGATTTTCTGAAAGCATTTGGCACCAGCGCCAACACCCATATCCAATCCAACAAAAGGTGCTGACATAACTACCTCACCTCAACCAAACAGTCAGCCTATAGCGGGAAACGATACAGGCAATCCGAAAGACAAGTCTACGGTTGAAGAAAACATCATAACAAGAGAAAAACCAATTCCAGCCACCACGTCGTTCAGTCCGTCTACGCCAGGCACTACATATTTCAAATGTTTTTTCAAAAACAACAAACTGTAAATACGTTCAATCAATGTTTGATTTGTAACTGTTATATTAGAATATATTGAAACGTTCGTGCTAGTATCATAGAACTCATTCGAAAGACGTTTTAGCTTTAATTCAAAGTATTTTCATGGACACTTTAAACTCAAAGTATTTTTCAGGACACTTAAGTCAAAAGTATTTTTCACTTTTATTAATTCAATTGGAATTTGAGACATTATTCTAGTCAATCTATTAATCTTCAGTATCAATATCTGCTGGTAATATGTTTTTATTTTTTTAAAGAAAAGGGGATGTTGGAATATATAAGAATTAGTAGATTTATTTCGCTCAGCATATAACATCTCACGTTTCCATAATATTACGTTAACCTTGTTTATATATTGTGCTTTACTTACGGTTTGTTCGAAGACAGCATGACGAGAACTAGAAGATGAGTGTTTGTTATCGATTGAAAACACTATATAAATCAAAAGTGGTAAACATGGTGGCAGCGGCGGTAAGGTTGAGAAACTTGAATGAACAACAACGCCTCATGATTATTTTCGGACTTATAAGAGAAAGTCTGTGTCCGATAATTTTTAAATACTCGATTTCAAATAAATCGTGAAATGTTTAAAACCGAGTGCTCGTGTTTTTTTTTTACACACACCATACCGATTCACAGAATGGGGGGGGGGGGGGGAGGGGGGGGGAGAGGCGGCGAACCACATGTTACAAAAAACACAAAATCTGAGAATGCCCTCAGAGTAAATCTCCTCGTCAGGAAAATATCTTATGAAACATTTCAAGTCCTGGAAAAAGCAAGTAACAAAATTTATTTACTCGCAGAGTGGACCACAACAACTTCAAAACATCTGTTCAAACTGCGACAATTATAAACTGTGGTGGAGAACGGTTGTTGAATAATATGACCATTTTTTGAGTGATATGATGGAGAAGATAAGGTAAACCCTGACCAGTTTTTCCAAAAAGATCGAACAATATTTGTAATCCACGTAAGAATGTAGTGCGCTGTCGTCCTACTTAAATTCTGGACTATGAAATAACTTTGAACCATTCGAAAAATTCCTTTACCGAGTTGCGTATAAAAGCAAGTCTATCATGTAATTTACAGGAGGAGGGATAGAATGATATGAGATAAAATTGTATTCAGTACTTCTGGATAGGTTCAGTCAGCTATAACTTACGAGATGAGTGAATCTTGACTTGAGAAATGATGTGAAGATCTGTCAATTCCTATGAGCAGGCAAAACAAGCAAAGCTCAGGAAATGAAGGAAGAAAGGTGCCAAAGGTTAAACCAAAGTAAACAAAGAACATGGAAAACATAAGAAATTACAAACACAAAAAAACAATCTGAAACTCGTCAACAGAAAACAAAAGCATGCCTAGTATTAGAAATAATCTCAAACCGATGTAAATTCTGTGGAACCAAGCAAGAATTTAAGAAAACATTTGTGTCCGGCATGGGTGAAAACATGTAAATGCATAGTCATGGAAGGAACCATCTTCCAAAACAAATGTAGTATGGTAAAATCTGTTTGGAGGCCCAGGCTCGAAACTGACACATTATTTCTGACTCTGTATAGTGGATGAATTTGGGTTAAATGCTGATCAACAAGAATACTCCTGGAAAGGCAAATAGTCACTGCAACTGATGGAGTGTCAATGTGTGAAAAATTAGGATTTCAACCTAGACAGTGCGGGCTGAAGTCAACAGCTATCTGCAGATTATTTGTGAATAATGGATCAAGTACGAATGAGCACTACAATGCTGCGGATTTCAATGACACAAAAATTGAATCCATGTGGAGAAACAGTACTATTAGTCAAAAATATGAAGAATGGAGAAACACCAAAATTGGTCTACTTTAGTGGTAGTTTCTAACAAGCTTACAGTGTATCACTTGGATTAAAAACTATACAGCTAATGGGTTTAATCACGGTGTAGATGAACGATTCAATCGCAAAAGTCCAAAACCAGCTCAACAATACTTGGTGACCTAGGGAAGGCAACATTAATGTTGATATGACATTACAACCTAAAGCACTACCTAGTCGCATAATTCTATTGCTTTGATGGGACGGTGTCAAAGCAGAACTGGATAACCTTGTGGAGAGAGGTGTACTAGCTCCGATAAGCACACCAACGAGATGGGTGAGCCAGATGGCGGTAGTTCACAAACCAAATGGAAAACTACGTATTTGTATTGATCCCCAAGCGCTGAATGCTGCATTACTTCGGGAACAGTACGCATTGCTTCCAGTGTTGGATGATATTCTACCCAAGTTACAGAAAGCTCAAGATATTTAGTAAGCTTGATGTCAAAAGAAGCTTTTTGGCACGTGCGCCTTGATGAAAAAGTCAAGAAACTGACAAACACATGATAACACCATTTGGGAGATACCGATGGAAAAACTACCTTTCGGTCTTAAGGTTTCGAGCGAAATTTTTCCAAACGCAAGCTTACAGAAGCATTAGGCGATCTGGAAGGAACCTTCGCGTTAGCTGATGACATCATCGTAGCAGGATGTGGTGACACTGTCGATGATGCGAGGCGAGACAAATGACCTGAAACTTGAAAAACTCTACAAGCGTTGTGATGACGTCAACATTGTACTGAATGACAGCAAAAAAGGAAATCGGTTTGAGTGAAATTACCTTTCATGGTCACAAAATTACTAAGTGAAGGTGTGAAGGCAGATGAAACTAAAGTGGAAGCGATTCTACATATGCCTAGTCCAACCCGATGTCCCAGCTGTGAAGAGATTCTGTGGAATGGTTCAGTATATGGCAAAGTTCATTCCTAGTTTTATCATCAAAACTAGACCCCCCTCTTCGAGCACTTACGCGCAAAGATGCAGATTGGAACTGGACCTGTCAATGTGAGGACGCATTTTAGAGAGGTGAAACAAATGCTGACTCAAAACACCGGTGCTCGCATTTATTTCAAGCCCTGAAAAAGAGCTAGTGCATACTACAAGTAGATAGTAGCAAGGATGGACTCGGAGCTGTATTGATGCAAGATTGGACGCCCAATCGAGTATGCATCCAGAGCTTTAACCACAGCTGAAAGGAAATGGGCCCAAATTGAGAAAGAAGCATTATCTATCCTACATGGTCTACAAAGATTTGACCAATATACCTATGGGAGAAAGGTTGTAGTGGTGAATGACCACAAACCATTGGAAACCATACTAAGGAAACCATTGTCGTCCTGCTATTCGTCGTCTTCAGGACATCATGATGAAGCTTCACAAATATGATATAGACTTTCGATTCTTAAAGGGAGAGAAACTAGTGATCGCAGATACTCTTAGTAAGCTTATGGCGTAAACGAACGTCCACGTTAAAGTAATGATGCTCAACGAAGACATTCCGAAGGAAAGACTTGATGAGATACGAATCGAGACTACGAAACACCTGAGTGAGCTACGAGACACTATTGAATCTGGATGGCCAAATTCTAAGGATGCCTGTCCTGACACATGTAAGCCTTTCTATGATGTCAGAGACACCCTCAGTGTATACGATGAACTGATAGTAAAATTTCCTAAAGCCATCGTCATTCCTCAATCATTGAGGACCGATATAAAAAGGCAATTACACAAGTCACACCTGTTTTACGACTCGATGCTCCGTCGGGCAAAGGAAAAGTATAACTGGCCAGGTATCAGAGCCGACCTAAAACAAATGGCAGATTCTTGCGAGGCATGTCAAGAACTAAAACCCAGAAACTCGAATCATCTTCTGCAGCAACATGATGATGGAGGAAAACCCTGGAACAAAATTGGAATGGACTATTTGAGATTAAAACGAAGAACTTACCTGGTCTGCGTCGACTACTACACTAACTTTATTGAAGTTGACTATTTACCGAACTACCACATCTTCACAGGTAATTAGTGTGCTTAGGAAGCAGTTTGCTCGTTTTGGCATCCCGAGCAAAATAATCTCAGATGGAGGACCTCAGTTTACCTCATCAGAATTTCACAATTTCACAAAGAAATGGGAAATCTGTCATACTTACTCCTCTCCGAATCATCAGAGAGCGAATGGCAAAGCAGAGTCAGCAGTCAAAATTATGAAACATATGATGATGAAGTGTAACAAGGACAAGACTGATCAGTATGAGGCACTCATGGAGCAAAGGAACACTCCTCGACAAGAAACAGGACAAAGTCCAGCACAAATGATGTTTGGGAGACAAACACAAACAAAAGGGCTCGCGATCAGACACGTTTGAGAATCGGCCAGAACATCTACTTTGAAAGGAAATCTGGTGAACGTTGGATTCTGGGAAAGGTGATCAATGAACTTGGATCGCATACATACATCGTAAAATCTCAAGATGGTGGAACATACAGACGAAACAGATTACACATTCGTCCAACAAAAGTTGAAGCATACTGTCGCGATCAATCACCAATACGATTTTCTGAAAATTTGGCACCAGCGCCAACACCCATATCCAATCCAACAAAAGGTGCTGACATAACTACCTCACCTCAACCAAACAGTCAGCCTATAGCGGAAAACGATACAGGCAATCCGAAAGAAACTTTTACGGTTGAAGAAAACATCATAACAGAAAAAAAACAATTCCAGCACCACGTCGTTCAGTCCTTCTACGCCAGACACCTTCGTATTTCAAAGACTATGTTCGGCATTGATTTGTTTTTCAAAAACAACAAACTGTAAATATGTTCAATCCTGTTTATTTGAACTGTTATGAATTATTGAACGTTCGTGCTAGTATCATAGAACTCATTCGACGTTTTACTTTAAATCAAAGTATTTTCATGGACACTTAAGTCAAAGTATTTTCACTTTTATTAATTCAATTGGAATTAGAGACATTATTCTAGTAAATCTATTAATCTAGTCAGTATCAATATCTGCTGGTAATATGTTTTTATTTTTTTTTAAAAAAAGGGGATGTTGATAATATAGAAATAGTAGCATTATTTCGTTCCGCATATAACATCACCCATTCCGTAATATTACGTAACCTTGTTTACTATTATGTGTACTTCCGGTTGTTCGAATACAGCATGGCGAGAACTAGAAGATGAGTGTTTGTTATGATTGAAACACGATATAAATCAAAGTGTCAAGTGGTCAACATATGTGGTAACTGTCGAAATTCATTTTCGCTGTTTTTGCCGTTGTCAACTAGCCTTGGCCCTGTAGGTAGGGCGTTAGAATTGTACCTGCTGCCCCTATTGCATGATCGTAAAAGGCGACAAAATTTAGGATCTTATCTTTTCTCTTCTTCCTAACTGACTTTATGTTTCCGAATGCCTCCATTGGCACCGCTTCATTTCTGGCCTTGAGTTGAGCGTTCGCCCCTGTGAGGAAGGCTCTGGGTTCTGTCCCCTGGCCGAGACACACCAAAGTCTATAAAAGTGGTAGTTTCTGCTCCTGCTTAGCGCTCAGTATACATGGAGTGGGACGACTGGTTTGTTCGTTGGCAGTAGTAAAATAAAAAGGGCAACAGTTCCACTATACAAGAAGACACAACATGAATATACCGCAGTCTCCCCAAAACAAGCACCCCGCACAACATACACGGAACACACCGCATACATGGGAGGCCCTTCTTTACATGACCATAGCTATTAATAGGACGTAAACTAATCAAACAAACCTGCCCTGCAGGAAGGGCGTTTAGAATTGTACATGCTGCCCCTATTGCATGATCGTAAAAGGCGACTCAATTTAGGATCTTATCTTTTCTCTTCTTCCTAACATGACTTTATCTTTCCTAATGCCTTCCTTGGCACCGCCTCATTTTTAAAGCCTTGAGTTGAGCGTTCGCCCCTGTGAGGAAGGCTCTGGGTTTCTGATCTGTTTATATATTTAGAAAGACAACAATCAGACACACAAAGTCTATAAAAGTGGTAGTGTTTCTGCTCCATACTGGAAGCGTTTAGCATACAGGGATGTTGACTGGACTGGTTGCCCAAATATTTGTCAAAGTAATTGTGACCATCCATTGGTCAGTGGATTAATTTTGTTTTTGGTGTCTTCGGCGGCATGCTTCAGTTAAGCATTATAAAAGGGGGCAACAGTTTCCACTATACAAGAAACACAAGGAACATTACCGCAGTCTCACAGTACACTATTACCATTTCGCACAACAATACACGCAAACACAACCGCATTACATGGGAGGCCGTCCTTACAATCCAGATGTTTATTGTTAATTGGTTATGAGCTGTTAATAGGACGTATAGGATTAATGTAAATCAAACAAACAAACAAACAAATCAAACAAACAAACAAATTGTACAATATTATACCCAATATTTTAGAAAACGACGGCAATTCTATTTATAAGGCAATCGACCAAAATAAAATTAACATTTTATATTTATTTTGATTAAATTGTTCCAAAATGACTGAACTTTTAATAGTATTTATGTAAGTTAAAAATCCTGTTTTACATTCTTTGTTGTCTAAAAAAAAAAAGCCGTTTCGGAAAGCCAGTTGGGTTTTGTAAATTTTAAAAAAAATTGCACTCCATTAATGTCATGCTTTTCAATAAAATGGGATTTAATATTCATCGCATTTTTCTTATCAGATTACACCTGGCGTTTACATGTATTTATGTATGTCTCTCAGTAACGGTCAAATCATTTACAAATGCAATGTATAGTGCAATTCCTAAATAATGAATAATTATGTTTTCAAAGATAAATTTTACACAGGCACTGTACAAAAACATTAATAAAACAGGATCCCAAAATCCATCCATCCAATTTTATAAGCAGGAACGGCGATTGATAATCAACATTTCATTGCAGATTTTAACAAATGATATTTTCATTTATGTTCAAGAACCTTTTTTTAAACTTAGTTGCAGTTACAATGGTTACAAACGTTCCATTTCCAGAACTGAAATCTTGGTTAATCGTTAACCTTTTTAACATGTAGTGGCTCTATCTTTTTTAAAAGTTATTTGGTATTTAATGTCCCATTTGGAAGTCCTCTTTTGTTCCTGTTGAATTTTCGGAAGTTTTTTAGTCAAACCAATTGATTAATGGCGCTGGCCATTTACCGACAGGACTATATGAAGATAAGGGTTTAATCACGTTACCAATTTAAAGTTTGCAATCTATTAAATTGTGCCGAAAATATAAGCTATAAAAAAACCAGGTTGGTTTATTCTTTAACCACTGATACCACAATCCAAAATTAGAACAAGCCATTTTTGGTCATTTTTTAGAAGCTATAAATTCCGTTATCAAAAAGAAGGCCATATACAGGTTTTCTTTTACACATTGTGTTTAAGAAAAAAAAACGGGGTTCTTATAAATACATAACTTTTTGTTTTGTGGATTTTGATCAACCAATTAAAATAAATTAATTAACATTTGTTTGAACAATTTGTAAAAAAAAGTATGCTAACATGACTAATGACTGGTTGATTGTTTGTTTTGTTTCACGGCCCATCGATGTCATATTGGTCAAATAGGTGGAATAAAATGTTCATTTTGTCATGATTATAACAGTTAACGTAACGTCACCGTACCACATTTGGTACAAATTTGACATATTTTTTGCGATATTTTTAATATGCCATTCCCTTGTGATTCAATTTTGTCAGTTTCAGTTTCTGACAAGGACTGCCTCTGGGGGTGTACGTCCGTTTTTTGATACAGCGAGCGGACACACGGGACGGGGGTGTACGTCCACACATCTGGCGAGTCATTTACAAATTTTTCAGTGAAATTGAAAGACGGTTTGGTGTTATCCACTAAAATAAAAAAAAAACTCGAAGAACATACCTGTTTCATGAATTTTTCAAAATGCAATCTGGGGGGGGGGTAAATACCATTTTTCAAAACTTTTTAAAATATGTTATCAAAACGAAACAAGCACCTGCTCATTTGCATATAAATGAATGAAATAACATGCCTAAACAGTTTTATTATAACTAGGCCTATATATAGATCTATCCAGTATCCTATGGTCCATTTGATGCATTATAAATGAAACAAAGCAAATCAAACAAATTATAAGAATGGTATAACAATGGGGGTTTAGTTTTTCATTAATTGTACCATGTTTGTTTATTTACATATTGTAAAAAAGAGCTTTTCAGAACTGTCATGGTATGTAAAATGTATATAACCTTATAATGTGCATGTATTTAATTTGATAAGATTTCAATTTAGCCCTCAATTTACAGCTAATGCATGGGGGTACATAGTTATCAATTTCTGAAAATCTTGTTATGCAACTGTAATGAGGTTGAGAACTTGTTAATAAATGTTATTTATATAAAAAATTTAAAAAAAATCATAGAAATAGATACATGTAGGGGGGGTATTGGGTAATTTTAAAAATGTTTTTTTATGTATTATGTATGTATGATTTATTTAGAAATAATTTTATAAATTACAAATACAACTTTAAAATGAATTTATACACTCTTCTGTTTTAATTTTTTTTAACTCATTTTTTTGTTATAATCTTCCAGTTTTTAATTTTAAAAGGTTTGCATTACAAAACATTACATATTTAAATTTTTCCAATCATATTAATTTTATAAGAGGATTCATGTACATGTGATTCATGGGAATTAATTTTTTGGGACATTTTATATGAAAATTATATAAATTTTATATTTTAAATTATTAAAAAAAAATACCATTGATTGGGGGGTAATATAAATCACCAATGGTAGATATCCTTCCTTCTTAATTTATTATATTAATTAATAATGTACATTTTTAATATAAATCATTTTTACTGGGGGAGTTTTTATCTGTAAAAAATGGTAAATGTTATGGGGGGGGGAATGGGCTTATATATAAAATATATCCTGTCCATTTTTACTGGAATCAAACCACAAATAACAGGTTAAGAAAAGTCCTAAACATATTGGTCATGTAATGCAATATTCATATAATGTAAATTTTTACCTGTACATATTTTGTTCCCTATAATATGAACAAAGATACCCTATAGTATGGTTAGGGGTACCTGGTATAATTTTTCATGAACAACTAATTTTTATGTGTTTACATGTTAAGGTATGGAAAACCCCCATAATAGTAAGAAGAATTTCTTGAGGCTACACATTTTTTCTATATGTAAAAACCAGAGGGTACAGTTGGGGGGGCATTTGGAAACCATAATATTTTTTTTTATTTCCTGAGTTTTATCAATCTGTTACAAAATTACTTTTTAGTCATTGGAAAACTGCAGCATTCAGCATTTTGCACAATAATTTTGAACAAATTGCCATATGCAAACCTATATGAAGGGGTGAATGTCTCAGAAAAACATTTTACTGTGAAAATTAAGTATGATTTTTAAAGAAAAAAGATCTTTTTATAACTGGAATTGCCCTAATTATGCTTTTTAATTTTCAGTAAATACTTTTATTACAGCACTCATTAATATATCAATTTGTTCTTTTGGGAAAGTAAGTTATAATACATATGGGAATCATTTTTTTTATAAGTATGCATGGTAATAGTATAGGTAATAGGCAATATAAACCTGGTACATGTATTTTTATACTTGTAGGTACTTTAATACATGCAGGTACACTGTATAATTGCATATTAAGTTCATTAGTGGATAAAAATGGATGCAATAGGGCCTAAGGAGGTAGTACAGTTTCATTTAAACACAACAATACTGAACACATTTATTACAATTCTTACAAATATTACTATTTCTTACAAGTTACAGATGAAAAAATAAATGATCCACGTTTGTTCAATTCAGGATCACTTGCAATTGGAATATGAATTATCTATACATGTATGTGTATACATGGCCTTGGGGGGGGGGGGAACATTGATGGGGGGGGGGGGGGATGCTATGCACTGACCATATTTTGGTTGGTGGGGGGGGGGGATTCCTAAACACAGTTTTCAGAAATAGGAAGATTTTGTCATACCTTTTTAAGGTATTTTTTTATATCATCTTATATATTATATTTTATAACATTTGTTTAAACTTTTTAAATCAATCAATAACAAAACTACCTTTTTAATGTAAATAGAAAAGATGGAGAGAGGGAATAAATGAAATATTTGTGAGCAATGTCTTCTATATAATGGGGGATCTAGGATGTACATGTAAGTTCAATGTATATATTTTTTCCATGGGGGCATGTGGGGGGGGGGGTCCCCATGGTGATGAAAACTCAAATCCAGTTTAGTTGCTGTTTTTGTGTAATGAACTCTATTAACAATGGGGGGTATTTGCCTGCAAATCTTTTAAGTCATTTTATAATTTTGAGGGGGGGGGGGGGGGGGGTTTAAAAAAATCTACTGAGATACTGTAAATACATTAAGTTACAGGTATCTGTAAACTGGGGTGGGGGGGGGGGGGGGGGGGTCATTTTTGGGGGGAAAAGTTTTATTCAAAAAATTTTCAATTTGGTTGTTTGATTATCTTCATTTTATTTAAGACGGGGTCATATGGTGTACATGTAGGTTATCTTACAATCTTAATGATTAATAGACATGGGGGGGGGGGGGGGTGGGGGACCAATGGGGGGGGGAATACATTGGGGGGCTTAAACCAAATCTGGGGGGGGGGGGGGGGGGGGGGGGGGGGGCACCTGGATTGGGGGGGGGTAGATCGTTTTAGTCAAAAAGGGGGGGGGGGCATGGCATTGGTAGGGGGGGGGGGGGGGGGGAAGGGGATTTTTGAATTAGGTGTTAACACTATTAGGGGGGTGGGTATCTGGGGCTAATAAAAGGGTATTTTATTAAAAAATAATCCGTTGGGGGGGGTGATTAGGAATTTTTTCAAATTTAATGCGTTTTACTTTAGATGGGGGGGGGGGGAATAAAAATGGGGGTGTTGGGGGGGGGGGGGTCGAATGGTTTTCAACGGGGGGTGGGGGGGGCAATTTTAATTAAACCATTTTGGGGGGTATTTAGGGGGGGGGGGGGGGGGGATGTGTGGGGGGGGGGGGGGAAGGTATCATGTGGGTTAATTTTTTTTTTGGGGGGCTTAAATTGTCATTTCCCATACTTATTTTCAATATCAAATATTATAAATAATTTAATACACAGTAACTAGGGGGGGGGGAAAACCCTGGTTAATTTTGGTCATTTTCACATTGGGGGGGGGTGTACCAAATGGGGGGGGGAATGTTTTTGGGGGGGGGGGGGGGGGGGGGGGGGGGACCATAAGGGGGGGGGTAAAAATTATTGTTTATAAACACTGAATTGGGGGGGGGGGGGGGGGGGGGGGGGGGGGGGGGGGGGGGGGGGGGGGGGGGGGGGGGGGGGGGGGGGGGGGGGGGGGGGGGTATTGGGGGGGGGGGGGGGGGGGGGGGGGGGGGGGGGGGGGGTTGTATAATTTGGGGGGGGGGGGGGGGGTCATCACTTTGTTCGGGGGGGGGGGGGGGGGGGGGGGGGGGGGGGGGGGGGGGGGGGGGGGGGGGGGGGGGGGGGGGGGGGGGGGGGGGGGGGGGGGGGGGGGGGGGGGGGGGGGGGGGGGGGGGGGGGGGGGGGGGGGGGGGGGGGGGGGGGGGGGGGGGGGGGGGGGGGGGGGGGGGGGGGGGGGGGGGGGGGGGGGGGGGGGGGGGGGGGGGGGGGGGGGGGGGGGGGGGGGGGGGGGGGGGGGGGGGGGGGGGGGGGGGGGGGGGGGGGGGGGGGGGGGGGGGGGGGGGGGGGGGGGGGGGGGGGGGGGGGGGGGGGGGGGGGGGGGGGGGGGGGGGGGGGGGGGGGGGGGGGGGGGGGGGGGGGGGGGGGGGGGGGGGGGGGGGGGGGGGGGGGGGGGGGGGGGGGGGGGGGGGGGGGGGGGGGGGGGGGGGGGGGGGGGGGGGGGGGGGGGGGGGGGGGGGGGGGGGGGGGGGGGGGGGGGGGGGGGGGGGGGGGGGGGGGGGGGGGGGGGGGGGGGGGGGGGGGGGGGGGGGGGGGGGGGGGGGGGGGGGGGGGGGGGGGGGGGGGGGGGGGGGGGGGGGGGGGGGGGGGGGGGGGGGGGGGGGGGGGGGGGGGGGGGGGGGGGGGGGGGGGGGGGGGGGGGGGGGGGGGGGGGGGGGGGGGGGGGGGGGGGGGGGGGGGGGGGGGGGGGGGGGGGGGGGGGGGGGGGGGGGGGGGGGGGGGGGGGGGGGGGGGGGGGGGGGGGGGGGGGGGGGGGGGGGGGGGGGGGGGGGGGGGGGGGGGGGGGGGGGGGGGGGGGGGGGGGGGGGGGGGGGGGGGGGGGGGGGGGGGGGGGGGGGGGGGGGGGGGGGGGGGGGGGGGGGGGGGGGGGGGGGGGGGGGGGGGGGGGGGGGGGGGGGGGGGGGGGGGGGGGGGGGGGGGGGGGGGGGGGGGGGGGGGGGGGGGGGGGGGGGGGGGGGGGGGGGGGGGGGGGGGGGGGGGGGGGGGGGGGGGGGGGGGGGGGGGGGGGGGGGGGGGGGGGGGGGGGGGGGGGGGGGGGGGGGGGGGGGGGGGGGGGGGGGGGGGGGGGGGGGGGGGGGGGGGGGGGGGGGGGGGGGGGGGGGGGGGGGGGGGGGGGGGGGGGGGGGGGGGGGGGGGGGGGGGGGGGGGGGGGGGGGGGGGGGGGGGGGGGGGGGGGGGGGGGGGGGGGGGGGGGGGGGGGGGGGGGGGGGGGGGGGGGGGGGGGGGGGGGGGGGGGGGGGGGGGGGGGGGGGGGGGGGGGGGGGGGGGGGGGGGGGGGGGGGGGGGGGGGGGGGGGGGGGGGGGGGGGGGGGGGGGGGGGGGGGGGGGGGGGGGGGGGGGGGGGGGGGGGGGGGGGGGGGGGGGGGGGGGGGGGGGGGGGGGGGGGGGGGGGGGGGGGGGGGGGGGGGGGGGGGGGGGGGGGGGGGGGGGGGGGGGGGGGGGGGGGGGGGGGGGGGGGGGGGGGGGGGGGGGGGGGGGGGGGGGGGGGGGGGGGGGGGGGGGGGGGGGGGGGGGGGGGGGGGGGGGGGGGGGGGGGGGGGGGGGGGGGGGGGGGGGGGGGGGGGGGGGGGGGGGGGGGGGGGGGGGGGGGGGGGGGGGGGGGGGGGGGGGGGGGGGGGGGGGGGGGGGGGGGGGGGGGGGGGGGGGGGGGGGGGGGGGGGGGGGGGGGGGGGGGGGGGGGGGGGGGGGGGGGGGGGGGGGGGGGGGGGGGGGGGGGGGGGGGGGGGGGGGGGGGGGGGGGGGGGGGGGGGGGGGGGGGGGGGGGGGGGGGGGGGGGGGGGGGGGGGGGGGGGGGGGGGGGGGGGGGGGGGGGGGGGGGGGGGGGGGGGGGGGGGGGGGGGGGGGGGGGGGGGGGGGGGGGGGGGGGGGGGGGGGGGGGGGGGGGGGGGGGGGGGGGGGGGGGGGGGGGGGGGGGGGGGGGGGGGGGGGGGGGGGGGGGGGGGGGGGGGGGGGGGGGGGGGGGGGGGGGGGGGGGGGGGGGGGGGGGGGGGGGGGGGGGGGGGGGGGGGGGGGGGGGGGGGGGGGGGGGGGGGGGGGGGGGGGGGGGGGGGGGGGGGGGGGGGGGGGGGGGGGGGGGGGGGGGGGGGGGGGGGGGGGGGGGGGGGGGGGGGGGGGGGGGGGGGGGGGGGGGGGGGGGGGGGGGGGGGGGGGGGGGGGGGGGGGGGGGGGGGGGGGGGGGGGGGGGGGGGGGGGGGGGGGGGGGGGGGGGGGGGGGGGGGGGGGGGGGGGGGGGGGGGGGGGGGGGGGGGGGGGGGGGGGGGGGGGGGGGGGGGGGGGGGGGGGGGGGGGGGGGGGGGGGGGGGGGGGGGGGGGGGGGGGGGGGGGGGGGGGGGGGGGGGGGGGGGGGGGGGGGGGGGGGGGGGGGGGGGGGGGGGGGGGGGGGGGGGGGGGGGGGGGGGGGGGGGGGGGGGGGGGGGGGGGGGGGGGGGGGGGGGGGGGGGGGGGGGGGGGGGGGGGGGGGGGGGGGGGGGGGGGGGGGGGGGGGGGGGGGGGGGGGGGGGGGGGGGGGGGGGGGGGGGGGGGGGGGGGGGGGGGGGGGGGGGGGGGGGGGGGGGGGGGGGGGGGGGGGGGGGGGGGGGGGGGGGGGGGGGGGGGGGGGGGGGGGGGGGGGGGGGGGGGGGGGGGGGGGGGGGGGGGGGGGGGGGGGGGGGGGGGGGGGGGGGGGGGGGGGGGGGGGGGGGGGGGGGGGGGGGGGGGGGGGGGGGGGGGGGGGGGGGGGGGGGGGGGGGGGGGGGGGGGGGGGGGGGGGGGGGGGGGGGGGGGGGGGGGGGGGGGGGGGGGGGGGGGGGGGGGGGGGGGGGGGGGGGGGGGGGGGGGGGGGGGGGGGGGGGGGGGGGGGGGGGGGGGGGGGGGGGGGGGGGGGGGGGGGGGGGGGGGGGGGGGGGGGGGGGGGGGGGGGGGGGGGGGGGGGGGGGGGGGGGGGGGGGGGGGGGGGGGGGGGGGGGGGGGGGGGGGGGGGGGGGGGGGGGGGGGGGGGGGGGGGGGGGGGGGGGGGGGGGGGGGGGGGGGGGGGGGGGGGGGGGGGGGGGGGGGGGGGGGGGGGGGGGGGGGGGGGGGGGGGGGGGGGGGGGGGGGGGGGGGGGGGGGGGGGGGGGGGGGGGGGGGGGGGGGGGGGGGGGGGGGGGGGGGGGGGGGGGGGGGGGGGGGGGGGGGGGGGGGGGGGGGGGGGGGGGGGGGGGGGGGGGGGGGGGGGGGGGGGGGGGGGGGGGGGGGGGGGGGGGGGGGGGGGGGGGGGGGGGGGGGGGGGGGGGGGGGGGGGGGGGGGGGGGGGGGGGGGGGGGGGGGGGGGGGGGGGGGGGGGGGGGGGGGGGGGGGGGGGGGGGGGGGGGGGGGGGGGGGGGGGGGGGGGGGGGGGGGGGGGGGGGGGGGGGGGGGGGGGGGGGGGGGGGGGGGGGGGGGGGGGGGGGGGGGGGGGGGGGGGGGGGGGGGGGGGGGGGGGGGGGGGGGGGGGGGGGGGGGGGGGGGGGGGGGGGGGGGGGGGGGGGGGGGGGGGGGGGGGGGGGGGGGGGGGGGGGGGGGGGGGGGGGGGGGGGGGGGGGGGGGGGGGGGGGGGGGGGGGGGGGGGGGGGGGGGGGGGGGGGGGGGGGGGGGGGGGGGGGGGGGGGGGGGGGGGGGGGGGGGGGGGGGGGGGGGGGGGGGGGGGGGGGGGGGGGGGGGGGGGGGGGGGGGGGGGGGGGGGGGGGGGGGGGGGGGGGGGGGGGGGGGGGGGGGGGGGGGGGGGGGGGGGGGGGGGGGGGGGGGGGGGGGGGGGGGGGGGGGGGGGGGGGGGGGGGGGGGGGGGGGGGGGGGGGGGGGGGGGGGGGGGGGGGGGGGGGGGGGGGGGGGGGGGGGGGGGGGGGGGGGGGGGGGGGGGGGGGGGGGGGGGGGGGGGGGGGGGGGGGGGGGGGGGGGGGGGGGGGGGGGGGGGGGGGGGGGGGGGGGGGGGGGGGGGGGGGGGGGGGGGGGGGGGGGGGGGGGGGGGGGGGGGGGGGGGGGGGGGGGGGGGGGGGGGGGGGGGGGGGGGGGGGGGGGGGGGGGGGGGGGGGGGGGGGGGGGGGGGGGGGGGGGGGGGGGGGGGGGGGGGGGGGGGGGGGGGGGGGGGGGGGGGGGGGGGGGGGGGGGGGGGGGGGGGGGGGGGGGGGGGGGGGGGGGGGGGGGGGGGGGGGGGGGGGGGGGGGGGGGGGGGGGGGGGGGGGGGGGGGGGGGGGGGGGGGGGGGGGGGGGGGGGGGGGGGGGGGGGGGGGGGGGGGGGGGGGGGGGGGGGGGGGGGGGGGGGGGGGGGGGGGGGGGGGGGGGGGGGGGGGGGGGGGGGGGGGGGGGGGGGGGGGGGGGGGGGGGGGGGGGGGGGGGGGGGGGGGGGGGGGGGGGGGGGGGGGGGGGGGGGGGGGGGGGGGGGGGGGGGGGGGGGGGGGGGGGGGGGGGGGGGGGGGGGGGGGGGGGGGGGGGGGGGGGGGGGGGGGGGGGGGGGGGGGGGGGGGGGGGGGGGGGGGGGGGGGGGGGGGGGGGGGGGGGGGGGGGGGGGGGGGGGGGGGGGGGGGGGGGGGGGGGGGGGGGGGGGGGGGGGGGGGGGGGGGGGGGGGGGGGGGGGGGGGGGGGGGGGGGGGGGGGGGGGGGGGGGGGGGGGGGGGGGGGGGGGGGGGGGGGGGGGGGGGGGGGGGGGGGGGGGGGGGGGGGGGGGGGGGGGGGGGGGGGGGGGGGGGGGGGGGGGGGGGGGGGGGGGGGGGGGGGGGGGGGGGGGGGGGGGGGGGGGGGGGGGGGGGGGGGGGGGGGGGGGGGGGGGGGGGGGGGGGGGGGGGGGGGGGGGGGGGGGGGGGGGGGGGGGGGGGGGGGGGGGGGGGGGGGGGGGGGGGGGGGGGGGGGGGGGGGGGGGGGGGGGGGGGGGGGGGGGGGGGGGGGGGGGGGGGGGGGGGGGGGGGGGGGGGGGGGGGGGGGGGGGGGGGGGGGGGGGGGGGGGGGGGGGGGGGGGGGGGGGGGGGGGGGGGGGGGGGGGGGGGGGGGGGGGGGGGGGGGGGGGGGGGGGGGGGGGGGGGGGGGGGGGGGGGGGGGGGGGGGGGGGGGGGGGGGGGGGGGGGGGGGGGGGGGGGGGGGGGGGGGGGGGGGGGGGGGGGGGGGGGGGGGGGGGGGGGGGGGGGGGGGGGGGGGGGGGGGGGGGGGGGGGGGGGGGGGGGGGGGGGGGGGGGGGGGGGGGGGGGGGGGGGGGGGGGGGGGGGGGGGGGGGGGGGGGGGGGGGGGGGGGGGGGGGGGGGGGGGGGGGGGGGGGGGGGGGGGGGGGGGGGGGGGGGGGGGGGGGGGGGGGGGGGGGGGGGGGGGGGGGGGGGGGGGGGGGGGGGGGGGGGGGGGGGGGGGGGGGGGGGGGGGGGGGGGGGGGGGGGGGGGGGGGGGGGGGGGGGGGGGGGGGGGGGGGGGGGGGGGGGGGGGGGGGGGGGGGGGGGGGGGGGGGGGGGGGGGGGGGGGGGGGGGGGGGGGGGGGGGGGGGGGGGGGGGGGGGGGGGGGGGGGGGGGGGGGGGGGGGGGGGGGGGGGGGGGGGGGGGGGGGGGGGGGGGGGGGGGGGGGGGGGGGGGGGGGGGGGGGGGGGGGGGGGGGGGGGGGGGGGGGGGGGGGGGGGGGGGGGGGGGGGGGGGGGGGGGGGGGGGGGGGGGGGGGGGGGGGGGGGGGGGGGGGGGGGGGGGGGGGGGGGGGGGGGGGGGGGGGGGGGGGGGGGGGGGGGGGGGGGGGGGGGGGGGGGGGGGGGGGGGGGGGGGGGGGGGGGGGGGGGGGGGGGGGGGGGGGGGGGGGGGGGGGGGGGGGGGGGGGGGGGGGGGGGGGGGGGGGGGGGGGGGGGGGGGGGGGGGGGGGGGGGGGGGGGGGGGGGGGGGGGGGGGGGGGGGGGGGGGGGGGGGGGGGGGGGGGGGGGGGGGGGGGGGGGGGGGGGGGGGGGGGGGGGGGGGGGGGGGGGGGGGGGGGGGGGGGGGGGGGGGGGGGGGGGGGGGGGGGGGGGGGGGGGGGGGGGGGGGGGGGGGGGGGGGGGGGGGGGGGGGGGGGGGGGGGGGGGGGGGGGGGGGGGGGGGGGGGGGGGGGGGGGGGGGGGGGGGGGGGGGGGGGGGGGGGGGGGGGGGGGGGGGGGGGGGGGGGGGGGGGGGGGGGGGGGGGGGGGGGGGGGGGGGGGGGGGGGGGGGGGGGGGGGGGGGGGGGGGGGGGGGGGGGGGGGGGGGGGGGGGGGGGGGGGGGGGGGGGGGGGGGGGGGGGGGGGGGGGGGGGGGGGGGGGGGGGGGGGGGGGGGGGGGGGGGGGGGGGGGGGGGGGGGGGGGGGGGGGGGGGGGGGGGGGGGGGGGGGGGGGGGGGGGGGGGGGGGGGGGGGGGGGGGGGGGGGGGGGGGGGGGGGGGGGGGGGGGGGGGGGGGGGGGGGGGGGGGGGGGGGGGGGGGGGGGGGGGGGGGGGGGGGGGGGGGGGGGGGGGGGGGGGGGGGGGGGGGGGGGGGGGGGGGGGGGGGGGGGGGGGGGGGGGGGGGGGGGGGGGGGGGGGGGGGGGGGGGGGGGGGGGGGGGGGGGGGGGGGGGGGGGGGGGGGGGGGGGGGGGGGGGGGGGGGGGGGGGGGGGGGGGGGGGGGGGGGGGGGGGGGGGGGGGGGGGGGGGGGGGGGGGGTGGGGGGGGGGGTGGGGGGGGGGGGGGGGGGTGGGGGTATTTTGGGGGGGGGTGATTTTGTTGAAAAATTTTGGGGGTTTTTTGGTGTGGGAAGATTTTGCAAAAAATGTTTTTTGGGGGGGGGTAAATGGGGGGTGGGTCATATGGGGGGGGGGGGGGGTTGGCAGGGGGTGGGGGGGGGGATTTTTTTTTTTTGTGGTTTGGGGACATTTTTTGTAAATGTAGGGGGGTTGTTTAAATTGGTAACAAGTTTATAGTTGGGTTTTTTAAAAAAGTTTATTTTTGATTTTTTTGTGGTTTTTTGGATATTTTGGGGGTCATTAGGGGGGGGGGGGGGGGGCTGGGGCTAATGGGGGGGGGGGGGTTTAGGGGGGGGGTGGGGGTATTAGAAAATAAAAAAATTAATATTGGGGGGTTATAATTGTTTGTAATTGGTACATTTTTTTTTAATTTTTTTGTTGGTGGTTTATGGGGTAATGGGTTAAATTTTGGGTTGGTTGTTGGGGGGGTGGGGTGTTGTGGGGGGGGGGGGGTTTATTATGGGGTATTTTTTTTTTTAATAACAAAATGAATGAAATGCATTGTTAAATAATATTTTTGGGGTTTTGGTGGTTTTTTTTTTATGGGGAAATCATTTTTGGGGGTTAATAAAAAACAATACTTGATATGTTTTATAAGGGTGGTGATTAAAAATCAGTTGTATAAATTGAATTTTTAATAAGTTTTTTTTTAAAGCCTTTGGGTTTATTGGGGGAGTTTTTTTTTTTTTTTATTTTTTTTTTTAAAAATGGTTTTATTTGGGGGTTTTTTTTTGGGAAAAATTTATTATAAATTATTTATCCGAATTAATTAATATATTCAATAATGGGGGGGGTTTTTTTGGGGGGGAAAACCATTATTCGGGAAAAAATTTATACATCACAAAACTGGTTTTTGGGTTTGGAATGTGGACTGCAGGTAAATTAGGGTGTGTATTTTTTATAAATATTGGGGGTTTTTTTAAATTGGGTTTATTTGGTATTTTAGTTTTTAAAAATTATGGGGTTATATGGGGGGTTTGGGGGGCTCAAATTTGGCATTGGGGGTTATATGTTATAAATGTCAAGGGTCATTGAAGGTGAGGGGTTAGGGGGAAAAAAATGTCCTTGGTTAATTACATTTTTAATTTTTGGGATGGCAATGAATGCAGGGTACAATTATATTGGGGGTTGGGGGGGTTTATGGGTAATTAAAAATTTGACGGGGTTATGGGGTGGTTGTTGCATATTTTTTAGGAAGTTTACAAGCATTTATTAATATTTTTGCTACTTTTTATATGGGGGTATAGGATGGGGGTATTAATTTGAAATCAATTGTGGGGTACTGTATGGGTAAACAGAGTAGACATTTATAATTTAATATACCAATTTTTTGGTGGGGGGGGGTTTGTATTGCAATTTGATTAATTATTTTTTAATTAATAATTTTCATAAATTTAATACTTTGGGATATCAATAGATTTTTTTTATTAGTCTTGCAAATTGTGTTTAATTGGGTTTTTTATTTGGTGGGAATGGGTGAACTAGTTTTTTTTATGATTTTAAAGGAAAAAAGTGGAGTTGGTAATGCATTTATGAATTAACTATAATTTCAAAGGTTAAATTTAAAAAATTTTTGGTATGAAAAAAATGATGATCATTGACATTTTTATATTGTTGTAACAATTGGTTTTTAAAATGTTTTTTTAATTTTTGTTTTGGTAGTGATTGACATTGTTTTTTTAATAATCCCGGGGTTGGGAAATGGGGGGGGGGGGGTTAAAATAATTTGGGGGTCCTAAACAAAATTTGGCCATTGTTTTCATTTATGAGCTGATAAAGTAAATTTTAGGCCAAGGAAAATGCTCGTAACAAGCAAAAATGAATTATTTAAGAATAAATTGATACCCACATCCATTTACATACAATAAGACTTGTGTGTATTGACGTCGCGCACAATGTTCGGTCACTTTTATGTAACGTCATTGAATATAAAAGACGTCATTATTTCATAACATGACGAGCGTAATTGACGTCATTTCCGACATTCGGCAAACCTGCAAGACAAAGAAAAAACGCAATTTTTCGAATACTTTTTTTTAATTTTCAGTAGAGATTTCGCACACGTATATTTGAGCAATAACGTATTTTTTATTCTGAATAGAAAACATAATTCCTAATATAAAGTCATTTTTCATCGTCGTGAACTTGCGTGACAGAACAGTCAATCTAAAAATTTCATTTTGTGTCATTTCTGCAAGACAAAGGTTTTGTTCGATAACAAATTAGAACGACGTCGCAGTCTATATTTTCTGACATGTTATTAAAATAGAAGAAAAATGTATTTTTATATTAACAATTCATGTCTCTATGTCATGAATTAGTACCGTTTTGTACTGTGTGTATTTGTGGTTTTTCACTTTTTTATCTTTTCTCTTCGGATCTGTCGATCGGCAAGTCTACAAACAAAGTCCACTATTTTGAAGTATGACGTCACAATTTATTATAACGAAATGGCGTCATGAAAGTGCGTTTTCGGGGAATCTCTGTGTCAAATTTTACCGCCATGTGGTGTTCAGTATGACCACAGTGACACTTTGACTGAAACCGCATACAGATGCGTGTTACATCTGTCGCGCCAAAAAACGTCATTTTCGCAACAAAAACGCATCAATAGAAGAAAAATATTGCAGACAATTTGATAAAAATCCTCCCGTAATTGAATAAATATATCCTTTCTGTTTTTTCAATTTAAAAGAATAGTATTGCGCTTATATTATTTTACAGTTCAACGCTTTTTCCAATGAAATTCCGGCGTGACCACCCTGTCACATTATACTAACAATGGACAAACCAGTTCTTTCACTCCCTTTATAGAACGATGTTCAAGTCCATTTATTAAATCAAACATTTTTTGAAAAGTTAAAAAAAAAAAATCTTAGTAATGCAATCAAACATCCCACGGGAAGATTTTTCATGTTCGTTTATATTGGAATGTTGTCATTTTGGACTCCCATATCAAATTAATTAAAACTTGTTTTCGAAGGTTGATACATTCAAGCTAAGTAATACATGCATATCCAATAAATTACGCAAAACCAGAATACAAATATAAATATCATAAACCATTAAGAACAACAAATTCAATTTGGCCTTCGAAAAATATCAAAATTAACATATAATAAGTGTAACATTTTTATCTGGTAACTATTGCGAAATGAATGTATCATCAGTAAGCTTTACAGTTGCTACAATCTTTCAACTGATATCGTTGTCAATGTATACATTAAAATGGGTTAAGAAATGGTTTCGTCGAAGTACTGAATCATATGTTTAATGACATTTTGATGGTTCAATGTTTATTGTCTCATAACATCTTTGTGCATCTCAATTATGTTCAAACTGGTTACGAAACAAAGGTACCCCTTCTATATTAAATAATAATTGAATATCTGTCTTGAAAATTTGTCCAGTTGCTCTGTATGTAGGTCATAGTAATTGTACCTTCTGTCCCTTCATTATCGTAAAAGGCGACTAAATTTTGGTATCTTTTCTTTTCTTACCAACATCGCTGCCTAACTTTTGTCAGAGTTGAACTCTCGCCCATTTGGGGAATACATCCCCTGGCCGAGCCTCACATTACTCTAAAATGTCGCAGTGTCTGGTCAGCACAAAGGGAATGGGGACGACTGTTTGCCCGTTGTCATTTTAATGTGACCGCGTAGGCTGTGATTAATAGAATTTTTCCCTACCAAGAGGGTATGACAACGAAATCACAACCCGAGGGGTAATTCCTGAACATCTAACCCGAGGGTTGGACATTCAGGAATTGCCCGAGGGTTGCGAATGCTTGTTTTTCTCCCATATACAAAAGAAAAAGAAGCGATAATATCCTAAAAAGAAGCATTTTCACCGCGATATGCGTTGTCTGCACGTCAATATTGAGGACGACGTTGATAATGCAAACCATGGACACACCGCATGAAGTCATGACATAACGTAATTGTCTTCAGGTTCAAAAGGTTAGTGCGCAATCTGTCATACCCTATGGGTCGACAGAGAAATCTCCCACGGCTAAAACCGGTGACAAATCGGTAAATGGTGGGTGAAATTTGGTATCTTTTGGCATGCTTCAGAAGTGCTATAAAAGGGCAAACGTAATTCACTAATACATATATAAGGAGACACAACACCAATGATATACCGCAGCCTCCCAAGGCATTCGGAGCACACGCAACACATCGTATAGTGGAGGCCGTCCTCAAATAACTTTAGCTGTTAATAGGACGTTGTCCAGTAAACGATTCAGCTTAATTTCAATATGGTAAGTGTAACGTGGAAATTTATGTCACGCTTAGTTTTTATTAGTTGTTAAAGTTAAAGTTTATTTGTATTGTAAAATAACAGTTTTATACTATTTAGTTGATAGTTTTAGTTTTTATATATGCAGTCTGTATAGCGTATATATACATACATAGGACAGTTAGGGACCAGGTGGCCACGTGCACGTGCCCATCTGGGGTGGTTACGTATTGGAGCGAGGTTTTAGCCAATTAGAGGACAGTATGAAAGTGGTATAAAAGGGGGTGCACGTGACGAAACGACGGAGATTACATGAAATTTTGGGACTTACTCCACGTATCTCAGGATCAGTTATTTTAATTCGGATTACTTTACTACACTTGGTGTGTTTGTGACTATGGAATTTATACTTGGGATGTACTGTACGGATATTTCCTACATGTATCAGTGATGTGATATATACGGATTACTCTATCATTCTTAGTGTGTTTGTGACTATGGGATTTATACTTGCATTTGGGATGTACTGAATACTTCGCAATTATGGATATCACCTAGCAGTGAACTTAAGTGAAGCAGTGTACCAGTGTGTGTGTTCCTAATGGATATGTTGTGAACTCTATTACGTGCATGTTTATGTGAATAAATGATGTGAATTTTAAAGTGATGTTTTTCTAGTTTTCCATCACGGACTTACGATATACAATAGCGTCTCGTCATAGCCTTAAGTGCTATCATATTTTGGAGAAACGCTACATATATCTTGGTAGACTTTTTCTTGATTCTGAACTGTTTCTTACATATTAAAGCATGCAAAACATCGTTATTACATGTGATACTTTCAAATATGTAGGCAATACGCTATATTTATATTTAAATAAAAAGTTATTCTTGTTTTTTATAAAAAAAAAAATTCAATTTCACGAAGTGTATATTTTCATTTTATGATAAGGATGTATTGCATAATAAACTAGTTTGTTTGTCGTGTTTTTTATTATTATTAAACTAACGTCCTGTTAACAGGCAGGATTATGTTGAGACGGCCTCCCATGTATGCGCTATATTGCGTTATGAAGTGCGGTCCAAATGTTTTGCGAGACTGGTATATTTGTGTTGTGTCTTCTTGTATAGTGTTATATCACTGAAGCATGCCACCAAGACACCAAGCAATACAATCCTCCAAGTCAAATTATACTGACAACGGACGAACCAGTCGTCCCACTCCCGGTATGCTGAGTACTAAGCAGGAGCAGAAAACTACCACTTTTATATATAGACTTTGGTGTCTCAGCCAAGGGACCAAACCCAGGACCTTTCTCACAGGGACGAGTGCTCAACCGAAAGCCCAAAGTGAGGCGTTGTCAAGGGAGACGTTAGGAGTCCGACGTCAGTTAGGAAGACGATAAAAGATAAGATCATAACTTTAGTCGCCTTTTACGATCATGAAATAGGTGCAGCAGGTACAATACTAACACCCTACCTGCAGTACAAATTAACAAGGTACGACTGGACATGTCATCTCATCAATAATTATAATAAGATTAGTTATATTGCTATGTTAATACAATCACTTGAAGCTTATTACTATATCTTTCAAAATGACTGCTGAATGAGTAATTCCATTTTGGGTAGAAGAAAATCTGTAAATATTAAAAGTGTTGATTGGTTGATTACGTATAATGCCCTTTTCACAGAAAATGTCATTTTAAGAACGGTCTACTTTACATATGTTGCTTTGTGGGATGCCTTTGGTTTGGGTGGCTGTGATATGATCATGAGTGCCTTTTTTAATGGTGGAAACATTTTAATGCATTCTCACTGAAACATGTAGCCAAATACACAGGAAGAACATCCCAGTCGGTCATATATACTGACATTGGCTATAATAGTCGTCTCACTCTCTTTCTGTTGAATGCTAAGCAAGAGCAGAAACCATGTACATGTATATGCTGTAAAAAAATACTTATTGTAGCGCAAGGCGAACATCTGAAAATTATTATTTATCGGCGCGGATATAATATAGCGCAGTTCGATGGTTCAATACCGCTAAAGTAAGTACGTTTACAGTAAAGAGACGTGTCTCATGCAAGAAACAGTTCCCAGAGCCTTTCTAAACGGTCAACTCAAGGCGGCCAAAAGTGAGGTGGTGTCAAGGAAGACATTAGGAAGAAAAGAATATATAAAGCCCCAAAGGTCGCCATTTATGATCATGCAATGGGCAAAAAGGTAAAATTGAAACGCTATAGACACAGAAACCACCGAATTGTAAAATATTGTCTTGATGAAAACCACACAAAATACCAATCTACATGTAATTAGTATTGCATCAAAGCAATTTTTTATCATACAATAATCGATTTGAAAATTATGTTAATTAACTTACTAATTAAACATTAATTACAAGAGGTAGCTTTATTATATTAAGAAATCTGTTCAATGACGGTATGAAGTGCATAAAGGATTGATGATTTTATAGCAAGAATATCAAATTAGGATGAAAATATATCGATGTTGCAGTTTGTCAACCATCTTGTCCGCCATCATGAATATTTCAATTTCCCCAATGATGCCACGGTGGCATCATCCAGTTTCTGATGGAGGACATGTTAAAGAACATTTCTGTGCAAAAACATTTTATGCGAACTATTTTTTTAGGTTGGGTGGAAAATCACCATTTGGCACCTGGACTACTGCCAAATCAACGTTTCATGAAAGCTGTAAACCTTTTGACTTAAAATGGAGTCTAGTGAATGCTGTTAGCTGTAATTTAATAACAGTCTCAGTATATATAGTGTCAGCAAAATCTTACCAGCCTGATCATCATCTTTTCGGTGGCAAGCGAACAAGTTCATCACATGAAATTCAAATTTACAATTTGTATGTTTTATACAAATGTATTATTGTTTCAGTGCGCCTGCTTCGAACCATAACTACAATAACAATAGCTATAGACACATGTATAGTATATTAAAATGAAACATATGTTGACTTTGCTTTGCAGCATTTCTTTATTTACAATATACGTCTATGTTGGAATAACTATTCATTTATCTAACTACTTTGTTATGTAAAATATTCGCAACTTGTACTTCAAAAGAGTAACATAGAAAATTATACTTCACAGTTAGTCACAGAGCACTATTGAAAACAAGGTCGATTTTAATATTATAATCAGGAGGGTAAAAAAGGCAAGGAAGTATTATTTCGACCCTATCGAATATTTTCATTGTTCAAAGCAATCCACTTGTCGTCCTCGACACTGACGATGGAGTCCACGGTGACACAAAGAACAAATTGTTCTGCTTCGACGACGGGTGCTACGACCATGACGCAGTCGTGACGAACAAACACAGCAATCTTTCTCCTTCTTCTGTGGTAGGGTTATGAGCATAACTGTTTTGGCAGTGACTCGACGGCGAGGATTGCTAGGTTTCTTCGTCCTGCCAAGGCTTCGATCACCGTTCTAATGTACCCTACACGAGTCTTCACTTTCTGCCTACTAGTATTCTCCTTGTACAGGATATACGAATTCATTAGAATTCTAAAGAAGAGGTGCATAAGAATTTTCTTCCAAACCTTCCTACACTTCCTCTGTTTTCCATAGGAGTGAAGTAACCCGTCATTCAAGTCTACTGCTCCCCATGTTTCTGTTGTAAGAGGAAACGACGCAGGGTTTTCCGGATGACAGATCCTATGCCGGTAGGATGGTAGATAGCATCCTTACTGGTTTCTTGTCTTCCTCTCCAAAGTGAGACATGCACAGATAATCTCCACGTCGCATGTATACTGTCCCTTGGTGATCTGTATTTTTCACCGTGTTTGGCATAGGTCGATTCTTCCGGAGTGTACCTATAAAATAAATACATGTATATGTACGCTATATAGTGTATATATAAGGGTAAATGAAATAATTCTGGTTCTGAAGACATTTCTAATGATGTATCTAGCATACATACCAGTCAAAAATGTGGAGCGTTGAAGAAGTTTGTGTCCGAGATGAATGGAAATGAAAAAAACTGTCACAATAAACATGGTACCCTTTATCTAGAAGTTCTGTCCCTGCGAGGAGCCCAATGACTACATCTGTTCCTTGAAGTTCTCCATGCGGATTGGGGTCGAACTCGCGTCCTCTGTATACGTGCATCTGGAGTACATATCCCGTTGATGATTCGCAAAGAATCCAGAATTTCACACCGTACTTTGCCACTTTCGATGGAATATACTGCCTAAGGACGCTGTGGCCTTTTGTTGGTACTAGCGACTCGTCAACGCATAGTTCTCTTATTGGGACTCTATGGCGCATGAACTGTCGGTTAACAAAGTTCAGTAAAGGTCGAAATCTTGCCGATGGATCGTACCCAGGATGCTGTTATGTTAACGGTATATAGTATTTACAATTACAATTTCAACAAATTTAATTTCATACAAAATATGAAATGGAATCAAACAACAGGCTAAGTATATACTGGTCCTCTCCCCTATAGTATTTAAAGGGTTCAAACATTATTTTGATTGGTTTTATATATCGAATTTTCGTATGTTATTTATACACGTAACAAATACAATGTACATAGTATTGTATATATTATAGAACATAGAATTTATTCATCATTTCAGTCCCGTACTTCGAGACATAAGCATGAATCAGTCGTTTTATCTCATCGTGTATATTGTACTACAATGGTAGTCAATATTGTAAAATCTATACCATATAAAAAGTTATACAATACACCATCTTTATTCACAAATTGTCAATTAAAAAACTCACGTTTCTATCCGCAGCGTGCCTGAAATTTTTTTTGTGTAAGAATTTCAGGACGCTCTGGAACCTATTCCTTCCCATTGTTTTTCCAAACCAGTCTGACTTTTGGCTTATCATGGATGTGCCCCAATAATCCTCTATGCATGATTTTTTTATAATGCTCATGTTGAACATTATAGCAAGAAAGGCATTGAATTCTGGCAAAGTCAGCCTTTTCCATTCTCTCGTTCTCGATCTGGATTGCAGGTTTTGATCTGAGAGCTGATTCTTGGCATATCTACATGCACAAATGTATATACATAATTCTACAGTAATCGAGTTTATATATACTGTTTTAAATTGAAATGTTTTTAGATTTAAGGGAACCTGTTTACAGTATAGTGAATATATATATATATTAAAGAATATTTGTGCTATATCTGCGTATTGTGTAGTACAGAAGTTAGAAAGTATACACATTTGTATGTTAGATTAGGAGACCTGAAATGCTCAATGAGCGTGTTGACATTAAGTTGAAGTTTAACCATTTGATTTAGCTGTTGATATATTTTATCTTTATAGGATGTGCATTTAAAAAAAAAAATAGATCTAAAAGCTGAATTCCTAATATCAAAATGGTCATTAAACAATTGATTGCCTTACTACAGTAATATGTGTCAGTATGTGTTCCTTGAACTCTAAGGTATGAAAACATGTATTGTGAACATTTCTAATTATTTTGCCTAGAATAACTGAACATACCGACATTTTTAGTTTACGTAGACTTTAATGTCATTTACATCTTTTTAAATTTCAAAAATCTAATTCAGAAGGTCTAGTGTAGGAAGATTTTTAGCGGTACTTTATGCTTTGGAAACTAAAGTTGAATCTTACCCTTCCAGGAATAGTCAAGTAAATTACCAGAATAAAGGTACAGGGAATTACAAGAAGAAAGAACAAACAGAGTGTATCCAGAAGAAAGTATAATATTTATCTATCGCGGACAGTGTACTATTCACTCTCTAGCTGTATATATTTGGTATGCTCTAATCTGGCTTGTGTATTTGCAGGGGTTCCAACTTTCCAAAACTTAAAGATGCTCCACCGCCGACAAAGCATAGATGATATTCATCAGTTAAACAATAATTGGTGTTTGATCATGAATATATATGTCTAATTAACACAAAAATAATATAAAATAATTTATCTTGCCTTTTGTGGATGCGCATTCAGTACTTCCTTCCATATAGGATATAGAGACACGGAATTTTTTCGGGATGCAATTAATTATATTTCATATTTTTAACTTGGTGTAAAATCAGAAGCTCAAATTTTTCAATGGTGGTAATGGTGTAAAGTAAGTAACTTTTGCAACTGAAGAAAAATACTAAATCGTCTGCTCCTGTTTTTGATAGTGAAAAAATACCATTTGTCAGCGGTGGAGCATCTTTAAACTGGCGACGAATTCAAGGCGTTGACCAGCTCCCGTCCCTACATGGGCGCCATTTGTCACGGATAGATACAACAACTCCTGGATGTCTCTGCTCACCGTACGTCATCACATGTTATAAGTCACCGGAGCTAATCGTTCAAACCGGGCTACGCTATTTACGAGCGTAAATAGCGTAGCCCGGTTTGTACGATTAGCCCCGGGTGTAAGATACAATGTCCGGTACTGGTACAAGTATGTCTCTAAATGACTGACCTTGCAAGGTATTAGATGTCTCGTCCTTCCTGGCTACCAGCACGCTCTACCCGTATGTCACACCTTATATACGCACTCACAGACACACCCGATCAAACTCGAAACACAACTGGACGAACAGGTTATAGACTGGACACACTATATTTAGACAAACACATGTAGATGTAAACAAAGTACACTGACTGTAAACAGTAACGCACATAAACGAAATTTACGGCACAACATAGACAAATACACATAATCATGTATAATTTGACACTATTACATATAGTCAGTTACTGGCCCCCTATAAAGGCATAGAGGGTCAGTAAGAAGTATATGCCTTTATAGAGAGTCAGTAACTGACTATATAATTAAAAATATCTGAAGTTTATCTGAAGAATATCTATTTGTAACAGGAGAGGAGAAAATGTAGCGGCCAGACCGGGATTCGAACCCGGGACCCTCAGAATACTAGCCGAGTGCTCTACCGACTGAGCTACCTGGTCACCGATGATCGACCCAGTCCAATCCCGCTACATATTTATAAACGATGTAAATACGATATACATTTTGGACAGGACATAGTGACATGTTCTATTATTGTTGTCATTTACGGGGAAGTTATTTATAGACCAGGAAGGTATGTATTTCGTTATATTTTTGTGTCGTCAGAAGTCAGTCTGGTTTCATCAGATCATGGACTGTCCCCCGATAATTCTGGTGATATTAGAGTTATTAATGACAGGTAAGTGGCACACATATTTATTAGGTTATACCATTTTTCTGAACCAATATTTATCAGATCGTCGTTGTGAGAAAGCACAGTAAACAACCTCACTGATATACGTTATTCGATAGCATATACGGATTTAGATCGGTTAGGTAAGAATTTAATACATATACAGACGTAATCTACATGAAATTCTACAGTGGGACTCAGCGGTGTGAGGACTATGTTATCGTATCATTGTTTTGAATCAGTGTGACGAATTCATTAAGTTGAACACACATGTTTGCATTTAAATTACCGAAATGACTATTAGTTTTTAAAATACTTATATTGATGTCCAGTCGCCTCCTTTTGTCATGGTAACAAATTAACCCATGTTATAGCTAATCTGTAGTATACAGTGCATGGATGAAGGAACACTAGAACAATGACTGTGGAACGCTTACTAAGAAAATCAAGACATACATTGTAATACATAATTGAGAATTTATCACTTAAGGTTTGATCATTATTACTGCTAATACGGAAGTATGAACTCAGTTGGCAATGAACATATTCTATGGAGCGTGTTACATTGTAGTATTCAATAAATCAATTTATTCATTCATTATCGAGCTCATACTTCCGCTTAGGCAGTATAATATAGATCAATCCTTATATCTAGACAGACATTAACTGATAGTAACGGTCGCTAGACTAGACTTTACAAAGCCGAGGAAAAGAAAGATGTAAATACATTATCGCAAAGCCAATCTATAAATTGTGTTTTAAGTATCAGCAGTGCCGAGTATCAACGTCCAGCCGTCCCCCGTTGCCACAGTAACCGAGGGATCCGTGTTATGGCTCACCTGTACGTTTGATCTGGACGGAGGGACATTGGGACAGTTATTGTGGCAGGATAAGGATGGAGGTAATGTAGCCAGAGCTACTCCTAGAGTTACAATTCCTTGCTCTACATCATCCCCTGCTAACTACACCCCAGACTGTAGCCAGCTGTCCTCCAATGAAGTCCGACTGGGGATCCTCACTCCTGTACACGGGGATACATACAGCTGTCTTGTCTACCTCTCTAACTTCACACTGATAGGTCCAAAGTCAACACAGGTGTCTGTTGTAGGTAGGTCATTATTTACTTCTTCAATAATGTTTATTTAATATTAATTTTAGGAATGTGATTTCTCTTTTTTGTGTTATTCTATCGAAGTGTATTTACATTGGAGTACAATATCGCTTGGTGCCCGTTAGTATATAATCATCGTAATAGGACGTGACGTGGAAGATAAGTACTTTGCAGCAAGTAGAGTTAGGTTAAAATACATTTATATTGTAAGTTAAGTTGAGATATATATAGCAATCAAGATACGAATATATAACGTAACTAAATTGTGATAGAAATATGCATTTATCTTGGATTTAATCTTAGGAATGAAATTAGAAAAATTACTTGAAAATGGACACAAGTTAATAAAGTCCTGCTACACACACTATTATAGAATGGTACATGAGAGCATGCACTTCAATATTTACATATAAAAAAACCGTAATAAAACAAAAACTAGCATTCTTGTATACTGATAAATACTGTTAGTAGTGTACAATCTCTATGGCGTGATCAAAGGTGTCACGAATTCATGGACATCAAAACGGTAAACAAGTAAAAGTGTTCCTTATTGTGAAAAATCATCGCCAAGATATCATTACTTGAATACTTACAATCTCACATTTACCTAGTATTCGATACAATTATGTTAAGGCCATTGTCTCGCAATTGTCTTATCTAACTTGTCTGCTGGCAACATAAAATAAAACTAAATACCATCGGCAATAATAGAACGTATACGGTGTGTTTATTCAAAATATATCTCACTTCTTGTTAAGTGTATAATTCCGTAATAAATGCAGACTGGTTATCTTAAATTGCATAAAATGTGATGCTTCATTTGTACAGATGATAAATAATGAAAGTAAATATATAATAAATAATATAAATATATAATCCGAAATAACTACAGCTGTCTTAAAGAGCTAAAACTCAAATTAATTTAATTGAAGTGAATTAACACATCGTAGTGTTTTCTTTCAATACTATCTGTTTATAATCTATTCATAATGTATCATTTGTCATTTACTTTTAAATTACAAGATTTCTGTTAAACTTGATACATTGTTTGTGTTTATATATATATATACTATGAATGAAATTAATGCCATAGCACTCGATTATAACAAAAGTATTCAACAGGCTGGTAAACTGAATTTCTTTCTGGCATAAAAATAGACATCGTCTTTTTTAGAATCGCCGGGATGGTAAACGTTTTACAGTACAATATTGTATATATTGGGTTGATAATTGCTAGTCTAGTGATCTAAAAATGCGGCATAATATGTGGGATGTTAGAAATTGTCATTTTCTAATTAATGCTATACGTGTAATTGGTTAATCATGTCTCGTCTTTTCTTTCCTCATCTGTCTCACCTCAACTTGTGGCACTTTCCTTGTCTGAATTCAATATTCCTGTCAAGCTTGATGCACTATATATATGTTAATATAATACCTCCTGTTTAAAATGTTGGAATGATCATATAACTCGATCATATTTAGCGAGATGGTTACCGTATCTTTTTCATGGTAAGATAGTCATTGGTTTTTATTAGGATCACCGCTGTGTTTAATGGATGGATAGATAGAAAAGTACTAGCCGATCCCGAATAAAATCGCGGCATAACATTTTTTTTTTTATTATTGTCAATTGCCAAGTAAGCATGCGAGACGTGTTGATATGAATTAATATTCTTATTTTCATTCTGACGGTCTGACTAACATTTGATATCAACCATATTGC
>NW_027188212.1:0-32779 GCF_041381155.1 Argopecten irradians
GATCGTAAAAGGCGATAAAAATTTACCCTGCAGGTAGGGCGTTAGAATTGTATCTGCTGCCCCTATTGTATGATCGTAAAAGGCGACTAAATTTAGGATATTATCCTTTCTTCGTAACTGGCTTTATCCTTCCTAAATGCCTCCTTTGCACCGCCTCATTTTTGGCCTTGAGTTGAGCATTCGCCCTTGTTAGGAAGGCTCTGGGTACTGTCCCCTGGACACACCAAATGGCAGCTTCTGCTCCTGCTTGGCGCTCAGCAAAGAGGGAGTGGGACGACTGGTTCCCCCGTTGTCTGTATAATTGTGACCGGAGGAAAATAGTGGTAGTTTCTGCTCCTGCTTAGCATTAACCATACTGGAAGGCACACGACTGGTTCGCCTGTTGTCAGTATAATGTGACTGGGTGTGGGTGCGTTGCTTGGTGTCTTCGGCGGCATGTTTCAGTGATATAGGTTATAAAAAGGGTAACAGTTCCACCATACAAGAAGATACAACATGAATATACCGCAGTCTCCCAAAACACGTACCTTGCTCAACACACTGCATACATGGGAGGCCGTCTTTACATACCATAGCTGTACATAGGACGTTAATTGATCAAACAACCAATTGTGACGTACATGCAGCTCACTTGCTTTAACCGCTACATGAATGTACTGTGTAAGCATTTAATGTTGTTCTATCTGCAGAAAAAACTAGACATGGATTGGCGATGGTGGTAAAGAAATTTAATTACATGTTTATGTACTGGTACTGTTGGTAAGAAACTTGCTAGGTCCCTGTGGTAAATACGACTGATTTAAAGATGCTACACTGCCGACAGAGCATAATTGATATTCATCATTTGAACAACAATTGGTGTTTAATCGTGTGTATATATAAATATATATATATGTCTAATTAAAACAAAAATCATTTATTTAGCCTTTGGTGCATGCGCAATCAGTACTTCATTCCATATAGGATATAGTGTCACGGAATGTTTTCGAGATGCAATTAATTATTTTTTATATTTTTAACTTGAAGTAAAATTAGAAGCTTAAACTTTTCAATGGTGTAAAGTAAGTAACTTTTGCAACTGAAGAAAAATACTAAACCGTCTGCTTCTTTTTTGATAGTGAAAAAATACCATTTGTCAGCGGTGGAGCATCTTTAAATGAAAAATTGTTTGTTTGTTTGATTTATTAACGTCCTATTAACAGCTATGGTCATGTAAGGACGGCCTACCATGTATGCGGTGTGTTTTGTGTGTATGTTGTGCGAGGTGCGTGTTTTGGGAGACTGCGGTATACCTGTCTACCTGTGCGATTTGGCTGAAACTTGCATGAAATGATCCTGACATGGTCCCGCCAAAGTGTTGTTATTTTTCGGGTCGATCCGAAATCCAAGACGGCCGCCGCAGCCGCCATCTTGAAAACACATTTTGAACTTCTCAAGTTCTACTCGTGCAATTTGGCTGAAACTTGCATGCCGTGTTGCGTGTATGTTGTTCGAGGTGCATGTTTTAGGAGACTGCGGTATATTCATGTAGTGTCTTCTTGTATAGTGGAACTGTTGCCCGTTTTATAGTGCTATATCACTGAAGCATGTCGCCGAAGACACCAAGCACCACACCCTGTCACATTATACTGACAACGGGCGAACCAGTCGCGGAGCATGCTCTTTACAAGTATTTTAAAATAGATTTGTACGTGGGATTATAAATCTAGGACATAATAAATAGAAGTGTTTTTCATCCTCAGGAGAGTCCACACTGAAATCACAATACATTTACTGTATTTATTTGTAAGAAAATCTATGTTTATTCAGGGCACTGAGGCCCATTCTTAATCTACAATGATTGATTTTACCTTTTCCATGTCCATGCGTATTTAGTGGATTTAGTTTTGATAGTGCTTGTGAAAAAGAGTTAAGAGTGGGTTTATTCCTTATGTGTTCGGGAAGATTGTTCCAGTCTCTTAATAGTTCTTGGAAAGAAAGATTGGTGAAGGAGCTGGAGGTAGAGTATTAGAATTTCTGAAATTGTAGCTTGGAGTGCGATGTATAAGAGTGGGCAGAGCGACTTTATATATGGAGGAGCGAGATCATGTTTAATTTTAAATAACATTTTAAGTCTAAAATACTTCCTTCTATCACTTAGTAGCTCTCAGCCAAGCTCAGTTAAAAGCTTTGTATATTTTGCTACCTTATACCCCTCGTACAGATTAGAGCAGCCCGTCGCTGGATGCTTTCAATAAGGTCGGATTCATGCTGATTGCAGTTATCAAATAGTATACAACCATACTCCAGGATAGATCTTACCATAAAATTATATTGGTTTTCAAGACCGAAAGGTGGTTTTATATACGATAATGACTGTAATATGTTTAATATATTTTATTAGTCTTTGCTACAACATCAGATATATGCACATGCCAGCTTAAGTTTCCAGATAATGATATACCAAATTGTTTTTGTGTGTTGACGTAAGTGATAGTGATAATATTGAGCTTTAGAGTGCGCTTTTTAGGTCAGGATGACCTATAGTCATCATGTTTCGTCGTCGTCGTCGTCCGCCGTGCGCCGTGCGTTAACTTTTCACATTTTGAACTTCTTCTCAAGTTCTACCAGTGCCATTAAGCTAAAACTTACATGAACTGATCCTGACATGGTTCCGACAAAGTGTTGTTATTTTTCGGGTCGATCCGAAATCCAAGATGGCCGCAACAGCCGCCATCTTGAAAACACATTTTGAACTTCTTCTCAAGTTCTACCTGTGCGATTTGGCTGAAACTTGCATGAAATGATCCTGACATGGTCCCGACAAAGTGTTGTTATTTTTCGGGTTGATCCGAAATCCAAGATGGCTGCCACAGCCGCCATCTTGAAAACACATTTTGAACTTCTTCTCAAGTTCTACCTGTGCGATTTGGCTGAAACTTGCATGACATGGTCCCGACAAAGTGTTGTTATTTTTCGGGTCGTTCCGAAATTAAACATGGCCGCCATTTTGAAAACACATTTTGAACTTCTTCTCAAGTTCTACCGGTGCGATTTGGCTGAAACTTGCATGAAATGATCCTGACATGGTCCCGACAAAGTGTTGTTATTTTTCGGGTCGTTCCGAAATTAAAGATGCCGCCACAGCCGCCATCTTGAAAACACATTTTGAACTTCTTCTCAAGTTCTACCTGTGCGATTTGGCTGAAACTTGCATGAAATGATCCTGACATGGTCCCGACAAAGTGTTGTTTATTTTTCGGGTCGATCCGAAATAAAAGATGGCCGCCACAGCCGCCATCTTGAAAACACATTTTGAACTTCTTCTCAAGTTCTACCTGTGCGATTTGGCTGAAACTTGCATGAAATGATCCTGACTTAGTCCCGACAAAGTGTTGTTATTTTTCGGGTCGATCCGAAATACAAGATGGCCGCCACAGCCGCCATCTTGAAAACACTTTTTGAACTTCTTCTCAAGTTCTACCTGTGCGATTTGGCTGAAACTTGCATGAAATGATCCTGACATGGTCCCGACAAAGTGTTGTTATTTTTCGGGTCATTCCGAAAATAAAGATGGCCGCCACAGCCGCCATCTTGAAAACACATTTTGAACTTCTCAAGTTCTACCAGTGCGATTTGGCTGAAACTTGCATGAAATGATCCAGACATGGTCCCGACAAAGTGTTGTTATTTTTCGGATCGATTCGAAATACAAGATGGCCACCACATCCGCCATCTTGAAAACACATTTTGAACTTCTTCTCAAGTTCTACCTGTGCGATTTGGCTGAAACTTGCATGAAACGATCCTGACATGGTCCCGCCAAAGTGTTGTTATTTTTCGGGTCGATCCGAAATCCAAGACAGCCGCCATCTTGAAAACACATTTTGAACTTCTCAAGTTCTACTCGTGCAATTTGGCTGAAACTTGCATGAAATGATCCCAACATGGTCCCGACAAAGTGTTGTTATTTTTTGGGTCGATCCAAAATCGAAGATGGCTACAATGACACTATATCTAATTAATTTCCTAAATGTTAAGGCCCTTGGGCCTCTTGTTTGAAATAAAATTTGTTGAAAGAAATTGAAAATGATCCTGACATGGTCCTGACAAAGTGACACCATATATAATTAATTTTACTAATGCCAAGGTAGTCAGATGACCGTTAAGGCCCTTTGGGCCTCTTGTTGGTGAATATGACAAGTTCTGTTTTCGTTGCATTAAAAGTTACTAACCAACGCTTTGCCCAATTTGAGAGAGTAGAAAGATCATTCTTTAACTTATTAATACAGTCTGGACTATTGATTTCTGACGAGAGAGAAGTGTCGTCTGCAAAGAAATTGATGTCCGAAAGAATCCCTACATTAATGTAACATATATCAAAAACAGTAAAGGGCCAAGTATAAAACCCTGTGGGACACCCGGGTTGGTATACCTACGTTCTGATGATTGACCATTAAAAACAACAAATTCATTTCTATTTCTTAGATAGCTTTTAAGCCAATTAAAGTTATATGTGCCGTATTTTTTATACTCACGAGTCAAGATGAGCTTTTAATATGTTATTCATTACCAACAGTAAACCATCATTTTGAGAATTACACTACTTTCAATCCATAGGTTTTTTATTTTACAAGCACATATAATGAGTACATAGTCATACCATGAAGACAAACTGACGTCTACATTTTTACAGTGTTATTAGTAATTGTAAAGTGATATCTGCAGGTATGTTTCCATCTAAACATACATAACGCATAAAATACAACAACTTTACAGTATATAATGTATGTGTTGTAGCTAATATTTATTAGGCATCTGAAGTCATTTGAATGACTTTCACAGCTTAATGCATCAAACCTTGTGGTTGCGCTGCAGGTAGGGCGTTAGAATTGTACCTGCTGCCCCTATTGCATGATCGTAAAAGGCGACTAAATTTAGGATCTTATATTTTCTTCCTAACTGACTTTATCTTTCTTAATGCCTCCCTTGGCACCGCCTCACTTTTGGCCTTGAGTTGAGCGTTCGCCCCTGTGAGGAAGGCTCTGGGTTCTGTCCCCTGGCCGAGACAAACCAAAGTCTATAAAAGTGGTAGTTTCTGCTCCTGCTTAGCGCTCAGTACACAGGGAGTGGGACGACTGGTTGGCCCGTTGTCAGTATAATGTGACCGGGTGGGGTGTGTTGCTTGGTGTCTTCGGCGGCATGCTTCAGTGATATAGCACTATAAAAAGGGCAACAGTTCCACTATACAAGAAGACACAACACGAATATACCGCAGTCTCCCAAAACGCGCACCTCGCACAACATACACGCAACACTACGCATACATGGGAGGCCGTCCTTACATGACCATAGCTGTTAATAGGACGTTAATAAATCAAACAAACAAACAAACAAAACAATCGGGAAACTTCTAAATGCTGGGTTTGAGGGTCAAAAGCCAGCAGGAAATCTGGGAGGGACCCATGATATAAAAGTCAGTAGTATCAATGACAAGGAACAAGGATTATTTGTATGTACCAAGATTTGTAATCAGTATACTCATTTACTGATTGATACTGGAGCCAGTATCAGTATTCTTAGTCAAGCATTCATCAATAAATTAAGATCTTCACTAGATCTCCAGATTGAACCAGTTAAATTGAACTTGGTGACAGCAACTGGAGAGAAGAAAC
Source organism: Argopecten irradians (assembly GCF_041381155.1). NCBI lineage: Eukaryota > Metazoa > Mollusca > Bivalvia > Pectinida > Pectinidae > Argopecten > Argopecten irradians. The sequence goes on from NW_027188212.1 coordinate 5,655, forward strand.
CTTTTATTGGTAAGTGTACGCTAGAAATTGCTCTTGGAAAGACTACAATAACCCATGAGTTTCTTGTCGCTGATATAGGCCAACAAGGTATAATGGGTCTAGACTTCATGACTGAACATATAACAGATCTGTCATTGAAAGAGAATTATCTCTTTATAAAAGGGGAAAAAGTTCAGTGTTTTAGATTTCAGAATGGAATCGAACCTACTTGTTGTAGAGTGTCGCTGTCTGAAGAGGTGAAAATACCCTCCAACAGTGAAATTATTGTTCCTGGGAGAATTATGGAACCACTATTTAGGGAGACAACTGCTCTAGTAGAAGCTGCACCAAAATTCATGGAAAAACATGAAGTGTTAGTAGCTAAGAGTCTTGTCAATCCAACCAAAGGAGCTATTCCTTTACGTTTACTTAATTTAACTGACCAAGATTGTGTTTTACACAGTGGATCAGTGGTTGCTACTATTCAAGTAGTTAAAGAATGTATTGAAAATCCCCAGGAAAATGTTAGTGTAATCAGGTGAGATCAGATGACTCGGTCTCTCCAACTGAACTACCAGAACATTTGGTATCCCTCTACGAACGTAGTTGCTTAAATTGTACCTGCTGCCCCTATTGCATGATCGTAAAAGGCGACTAAATTTAGGATCTTATCTTTTCTTTCTCCCTAAATTACTTTGTTCTTCCTAGAGTCTCACTTGACACCACCTCACTTTTGGCCTATGGTTGAGCGCTCGCCCCTGTGAGGAAGGCTCTGGGTTCTGTCCCCTGGCCGAGACACACCAAAGTCTATAAAAGTGGTAGTTTCTGCTCCTGCTTAGCGCTCAGCATAACGGGAGTGGAACGACTGGTTTGCCCGTTGTCAGTATAATGTGACCGGGTGGGGTGTGTTGCCTGGTGTCTTCGGCGGCATGCTTCAGTGATATAGCACTATAAAAAGGGCAACAGTTCCACTATACAAGAAGACACAACACGAATATACCGCAGTCTCCCAAAACACGCACCTCGCGCAACATACACGCAACACACTGCATACATGGGAGGCCGTCCTTACATGACCATAGCTGTTAATAGGACGTTAATTAATCAAACAAACAAACAAAAAAGTTGCTTAAATCTAAATGAAAGGAACGGGAAGCTTTAAGAAAACTTTTACTAGATTACCCAGATACCTTCTCTAAATCTTCAAATGATTTAGGCTTGACAGATCTAGTGCAGCACCAGATAAACACTGGGAATGCTCAGCCTATAAAACAACCCCCCAGGCGTGTTCAACTCTCCTGTAGACAAGAGGTAGATAAGGAAATAGAGGACATGGTTCTCAAAGGTTTAATAGAAGAATCTGATAGTCCATGGTGCTCTCCTGTTGTACTTGTTAGAAAACGAGACAATTCTCTTAGATTTTGTATAGATTTCAGAAGACTCAATGATGTTACCATCAAAGATAGTCATCCAATACCACGAATAGATAGCACTCTAGATGCATTAACCGGGTCAAAGTGGTTTTCAACCATTGATCTCAAAAGTGGTTATTGGCAGGTTAAACTAGATCCAAAAGACAGACCAAAAACAGCCTTCTATGTAGCAGGGGGAGGTTTATGGCCATGGGTTACACTTCCATTTGGATTGTGGAACGCTCCAAGCACATTCGAAAGATTAATGGAGAAAATTTTGAAAAACCTTTCTTTCAAGATATGCATGGTGTATTTAGATGATATTATTGTCTTTTCAAGTAATTTTGAAACACATTTACAAAACTTAAGGCAAGTTTTTGACAGACTAAAAGGGGCAAGTTTGAAAATGAATGCTAAAAAGTGCCATCTATTTCAATTAAAAGCCTCCTTCTTAGGCCATGTTGTTAGTGAACAAGGAATAACTACAGATCCTGAGAAAATGGAAGCAGTTAAATCTTGGCCAGTTCCAAAGAATGTGAAAGAAGTTAGACAATTTCTAGGATTATGTTCCTACTACAGGAAATTTGTTAACAACTTTGCAATCATAGCAAAACCCTTGTACAAACTTACAGAACTCAAAAGTTCTCCTGGTCCGATGACTGCCAGACAGCATTTGATCTCCTGAAGAGGGCTCTCACTAGTTCTCCAATCTTAGCTTTTCCATCTCCTGAAGGACAGTTCATTCCTGTCACAAATACAGGAAGGAAAAGAAAAGGTCATCAGTTATTATAGGAAAACCTTCAGTCGAACTGAATGGAAATACTGTGTGACAAGAAGAGAGCTATTAGCCATAAAACAGTTCCATCACAATTTATATGGACAAAATTTTAAAGCTAGAACTGACCATAGTGCTCTCACTTGGTTATTGAACTTTAAAAATCCAGAAGCTCAACTAGCCCGATGGTTTGAAATTCTATCTTCGTACCAATTTACCATCGAGTATCGAGCTGGACGAGTTCATAACAATGCAGATGCTATGTCTAGACGACCATGTCAAGAGTCAAACTGTAGTCATTGCGAAAGAGTTGAACAAAATATGAAATTTCAACTGTTTAATCAAAAGATAATGATACAGAAAATGTGTTTGTTGTTACCAGGTCTTGTGAGTCAAACAAGGATGAACCTGTGGTGGACTCTAGGAATGGACTGGACAACACACATCAGGAGGCCAATGGGGCACCTGTAATAGAAAACAATAATGATGAAAATACACAACAAACAAATGTTAGAAATTTTCAACTTCCAAACACAAACTGTATTCAAGAAATGCAAGGGAAAGATCCTGTCTTAAAAGCTATTACTGAATGGGTAGTATCAGGTAAGAAACCTGACTGGAGTGAAATATCTCATATGAGTGAAGAAGCAAAATACTATTGGGCAAGATTTGATTCCCTTCAGGTCAAAAATAGTATGCTTTGCCATAAATGGGATATGGGCAAAGGGAGTCAACCTACCTATCAAATGGTGATCCCTAAAACCCGGACAACAGTAATACTGCAGTATCTTCACAATAATATCACATGTGGTCATTTAGGGATTAAGAAAACATTGTCAAAAGTTAGAGAGAGATATTTTTGGCACAAGATGTCTAAAGATGTCCAACACTGGTGTAAAACGTGCGACAAATGTGCTGCACGGAAATCTCCTAACAGACAGGCGCGGGGTCCATTACAAACTTACAATGCAGGTGTACCCATGGAAAGGTGGGCAATGGATGTCTTCAGTCCCTTGCCACTCAGTAATCATCAAAACCAATACCTCTTAGTGGTCGCTGATTACTTTACCAAATGAATAGAGGCCATTCTGATGAGAAATCAGAAGGCGACCACTATCGCTCAAAAGTTTATTGATAGAATAATTACTGTCTTTGGGGTACCAAGTCAGCTTCATACTGATCAAGGAGCAAATTTTGGCTCTGATGTATTTAAAGAAGTCTGTAATATTCTTGGTATAGAAAAGACAAGGACCACACCATATCGGCCACAATCAGATGGTATGGTAGGAAGAGCAAACAGAACCATAGAGGCTATGCTTTCGGCCTTTGTTCCAGAAAACAAGAGAGATTGGGACGAAAAGATTTTCCTGCTTATGATGGCGTACCGCTCCGCTGAACACGAGACTACAGGTGTTTCACGCAATGAAATGGTGTTTGGTCGTCCGATAAGCCTTCCTGTAGATTTGATACTAGGTCGAGTCTAAACTGAAACTTACAACACAGAAACAGACTATGCCTCTCTTCTAAACAAACAGATAGAAAATATACACAAGTTTGCTCGGGAGAGAATCAAACTTTCTTCCCAAAATATGAGGAAGGGCTATGATAAACGAGTTCAAATGAATCGTTATGAAAGGGGTGATGCCGTTTGGAAATACAACCCTCGCTCATAGGGGAAAGGTTCAAAATTAAGTTCATCATGGGAAGGTCCTTTTCTCATAACAGAAAGAATAAATGATATATTATATCGTATTCAAAGAAATTCAAGATCACGAATACAAATTGTACACCACAACCATCTAAAACCTTACAAAGGTGAAAACAAACCTACATGGTTAAAAGATTAGGGTATCATAATCCCGTAAAATTACACATACATGTATAGATCTTGTGGAACCAGGTTAGACAAACATGCCTGAAATCAATATATGAAAAATGAGTTACTTCCCTTGAATGAAAAAGGAAGGAATATAAAATATCTATCAACAATAAACCAACCTTTCAGTGGTCCTAATATGATTCAATAATATACTTCACTCGTACTAAGACTACGTTATTATCGATTTCAGCTGGTAACCCGTTACCACTGCGCCATTTGCGGAGATGACCAGGAATTCAGTCGGCAATTGTATTGTGAGAGACATATTCTAGCGGCGCACTCTGAATTTGGTTACCGATGTCTAGAATGCCGGCAGGTGTACTCCAGAGACGGGAAACATAGGAAGTGTGAGTCTTCACGGTTTGAACTGATTAAAAGGAGTACTATGACCCTTACTTTTGAAGAGGAGAAAGAGTATAAAGAATATTCCAGGAAGATGGAGACAATTGTGAGATCGGTAGAGAGGGAGGCACTGACGAAGGCAGAAGAGACAGAGAGTATTAGAGAAACCTATAATCGCAGGCGCCACGAACAGAAGAACCTGAAAAGAAAGAGGGAAGATGATGAAGGAAGGAAGGAAGAGAGAAGGGATGAATGACAGCAGAAGAATAAGAAGAGACTGAGAGAAGAGGAAGCTAGAAAGGAAGAAATACAGAAGAATCTGATGAAGCAGAAAGAAGAGGAAGAACGACAAAAGGAAGACAGAAAAGAGGAACAAAAGAAGACACTAAAGAGACTGAAAGAAGAGGAAGCTAGAAAGGACGAAAAACAGAAGAACCTGATGAGGCAGAAAGAAGAGGACGAACGACGAAAGGAAAACAGAAAAGAGGAACAAGAGAAGACAGTGAAGAGATTGGGAGAGGAGGAAACAGGGACAAAGAACAGAGATGAACTGAGTGACGGAAATTTTAAAAGGAAAACCAACGAAACCGACAAGACCGTATAACAAGAAATTAAAAGTTACAAATGACAGAAGACGCAGCTGGCTACCAAAGACATCAGCAAAGGAGCTAGGGCTGGACCTAACAGATTCCGACACAGAAGACGAGATAGAGACTCCAGAGATAATTTTAGAAGATATTGACAATGACTTAGAAATGGTACCACTAGAACACAACGGACAGAACAGACAGCACGACGACACAAGTGAACAACACAACAGCGGGAAGGACGGAAAGGATAAGGACTGTGACAATGGAAATGATCACAATTACGCCCATACCCGAATATACCCCGACAGACAAGACGATCATAAAACTAAAAGGCATGACGGAGATGAAGAATTTTAATTAACGTTGGAGGGACAAAATATGAGACAACGATACAGACTCTGAATAACGATCCAGCAGGACTACTATCTAGAATGATATCAGCAGACTCTCCCATGAAGCCCTACGAGGTGGATAACTTGTACACATATTTTATAGACAGAGACCCACGACACTTCAGATTTGTACTCAATTACCTTAGAAATATCAACTTTGTATCCATGGCTCGTCTCCTGCCGGCAGGAACAGCAGTGCTGGAGGAAATATTGGTGGAGGCGAAATATTATCAGCTGGCTGGACTCCAGAAATTATGTGAAAGGAAAATTCAGGAATATAATTATTAATCTTTGTATCAATCTATATCAGCAAATGGACAAGTGACTACCTGTGATTCGACGAGTGACTGTGTATAATTAATTATTAATATTTTTCTGAAGTGATATTATATTTGTAAGTAATATTTTATGAGTCTTATCAGTATATCTTCAAGTCTCAAGGAGTGAAAGGTTTGGATATCTACAGTATAATTATATATATTTAAGTTACAAAGTATATTTTAGTATTATAAATACAAAGTGATATAAGTGAATATAAGAGTATTCTATAAGTTATGGATTACGTAAATATATAAACAAATCCTGAACTTTACTAGTACCACTACAGTAATGGATTTCATCACAGGATTCTGTCTATGCATTCAAAGTGGATTACATACATTACCTGGATTATACCGGATACTTACCTGGAGTCCTGGACAACCGTATAAGTGAAGATGTGTACATATTTTTCAAATGGATTATAATATTCTCTTACTTCTGCAAGGATCATCCCCGATGATATGACAGCTTCCTGGAGCCGAGTTAAAAGATTAATATAACAGTGACTGTGATTACAATTTCATACATCAAGGATTTATACGTCCTTGCATACATGTATAACCATGAACTTTGTGAATATTTACGGACATAACTCGGTGTTGGCAAGACAACACGATAGAAGATATCCATGGTTTAACTTATGACACTGACTGACATTTCTTACTAATTGGAATGCGATAACCGTTATTTTAACTTAAGATTAGCTATTGATAGAGTAATATTCATATTGTTATATGCTATCTATATTTGATATTTATTTGAAATTCGAGACGAATTTTATAAAGTGGAGGGGCAGTGTAACGTACCTCATTTTAGGTCTCGATATTACCTATGTAGTTTGAAATAATTGGCGTTAAAAATGGCGATTCATATGATTTGAGTGTTAGAATGAAATAGCTACAGTATATTTATCGTTATGAGTAAGCACGAGCTTGTAAGTTTATGATAGTTAATTGTAAAAGTATCTTATTTTACCATATAATCATACCTTTTAAGTAGTATATATAGACATGTTGTAATGCTTTATTCCTCCGGTAAACACGTCTTGTATGGAGGCCGCCATCACGTTTTTTTTTATATCACCATTAGATTCTATATCTAGACCTGTTATGGCAGATTTCGGAGAATTGGTGAGTGTTGGTCAATCCTTCACAATGGATATTTAATCCAGATTTGAGTAATGTCAAAAATAATATAAACATTTCAATTCCAATTTCGGAACCAATTCCAATTTCGGAACCAGTTCCAGATTCGGAACACAGAATGGTTCCAAATCTGGAACTTAAGTAAATACTCCTAATTATAAGGTGGAATGCTGGGAATCTCTGCCAAGTAAAAGTGTGTATATAAATGCTGTGAGATTTCATTATACTATATATATATATATGTGTGATGTAAATATTGGAAAGTTAAAAGAATAATAGAACACAAATTAAAATGTTGAACTTTATTCAAATTCTTTGTTCTTTGTGCTGAGGTACAGTTGGTACAAAACGGATCCAAAGTTTTGTAACAGGTTATAAAGTTAGAAACCGAAACGTTACACTTACATGACCATACAGTTGGTAGTAGACTAAAGGTTACACATTGTGCACACGGTGTGAACTACGAGTGGACACGGAGTGCACGAGGTTTAGACTACAGGTAGACACGGAGTGCACGAGGTTTAGACTACAGGTAGACACGGAGTGCACAAGATTTAGACTACAGGTAGACACGTAGTGCACTACGTGTGAACACGGTGTCCACTACAGGTGGACATCGTGTCCAGGTAATATGTCCACTTCATTCAGACAACAGACAAACTAGATGATGTGTTACAGAGATATGAGAAAATATCTATTTATTCTGCAGTCTATATGGACTTTGACAGAAAGAAATATTTATTGCGATCAGAAACATACATGTAATATTTATTGCAACATAAAACTGCCCTTAATTACTAGAAACCATTCGCACGTAATGTTTATTTGAATTTATACATATAAAGTAAAATGTATCAATACATATCATCATTCAATTTAATTTATAAATCAGGACGTTTAGTAGAAATTAGAAAAGCAAATTAACTGCGTTGCAAATTAACTGCGTACGGTAAACCAGGTTCTGGTTATGTCTCATCAATGGATAGTTCAAGTCCTCATTTTCCCAGTAAAAACTATTTTTCTTAGCGAGTGATATGTATTTGATGAAATTCTTTTTCGAACGCATTTCAGTGTAAGCAAATCGTCGTCAAAGAGATATTTTGATTGGAAAAAAAATTTGATTAAAAAGAATATATTGATGGGCATAATAAAAGCAAGGACATATAAACATAAACAAATTAAATTCTTCATAAAATGTTTAACTATGTATGTATATATATAGTTTTCTAAACGGCAAGGTGCGCGAAATAGTTTTAATCCTGTCAAATGTATAATAGTATACATTTGCTACATGGAACCTGGCGCGTTGCAAAGCATTGGAAGAATGAGAAATCGTCCATAGATGTTAAAAGTCGGGATTAGAAAATACATTTTATTGTGTCAACCGATTTAGTAACCTGTAAGCACTGGCTTAAGAAAGCAAAAATTTAGTATCGGGCATGTGGCTGCTCGTGAGCATCAACACTGTTCAAAGGACCGATCGCTAAAATGTAGGTCACATGCCTGATAACAAATCAAACAGACAGAATCAAAATAAATCCAACTTCTACCCATTTAAACTGTAGATTCATAGTTGTTGATTAGATTCTGAATTTGTCACAATTATTTTAATTCTAGAAACCTTGATAATTTGACAATATCCTATTCTGACCTTCTTTTACAAACCGCGTGAGTTACGTGATAACAATGTATGATCCATACATGCCTGCTCGAAAGGTAGACCCCTAGGCTAGGCTGCAATTGCCATGGTCACTTGGACTTCATACTGTTCCATCAACCACACGGGTATGATAATTCTAAATTACATAACATTGGTCAAAGTGGGGCCAGGGGCCTGGGGCCTTCTTTGGGAACCCTTCAATATGTTCAGTCAAGTGTATCACAGACTAACAACACCTGTATACATATAGTACCTTATCCCAACCCCAGGAGGTACATTTATAGCATGCTGTACGCAGGTGGCAGCCTCTCTATACATTCATACATTGTACTCATCACACAAATACGTACAATTATACAACAATGCTAGTCAATAGGGATATGTGTTTTAACTGGTAGTGCATTTTAATTTATTTGATAATGAAGTTTTATATATTAAAATTAAAAATACTCTAAATACCAAGTGTATAATTAACTAAAACATTTATTTCAAGATTATTGGAAAATCATATTTCATCCAATATCTTTTCATTAATTCAATTTTTTTTTTACTCTGGATTTTACATATATCAAAAACCTGATTATCATGACTATGTATATAAAATACCATATTACAATGTTGAATAAGTAACTAATCTAAATAAATTTTGATTATAATATACTTGTATTATTGGTAAATTCAAGTTTGTGACAGACATGTTTGATTTACGCATTGTACAGCTCCCGTCAGCTCCACTTCACGGCTGCCTGTCATGACAATAATTGAGGTGTATTCAGCATCACTTACTATATGTTTTGCCAGCTAGTTTTTCATCCCAATCTAACCCCCCTCCGGGAAACGGTGTACATGTTTACCCAGGCTCTACAAGAAGCATGAATGGTACTTATGTGTTTCAAACTCATGAACCTGATATGATTTTTAAACGGTAAAGTACATTTGTTTGTCTTAACAAACTTCCATAGAAACAATTCTAAAATCACATATTATATAAAGATATTGCCCCCATTCTCAAAGCCGTGCAAACACAGAAGGCAACGACTCTGCCCTCTGGCCATCTATCGATGGTCACCTTGAGGCACCTGTATAGCTGGATACTGTGGCTTACCTGTATGCTTGACAAGTTATTGGACCATGACGCAATATACGGTCAAGATAACTTGCGGGGTTGGGATCATATATAATCATATTGTGTGTACCGGTAATTAAGAATCAAAACAAGCTGAATTGGGTACTTGTAGGTAGACTAGCCACCTGCAATCCGTGGAGGACGTCATATAGTTTGAAGTGGATTTAATTCTGCATGATCTTTTAAAGACTTTCAGTTTTTAATAAAGAATATGTAATTAAGCTATTTTTAAATACAATACTTTTAGAACTTAAAATAGCCAGAAAAATATTATAAATGTGAATATATTTTAATGAAAGACGATCTACAAGGGTATCGCTAGACAACTGATTGATAGGCACCAAATCTTTTTTATTTAAAAGCTACATTTGTTGTATGTATTACCCGGTATATGATTGTATTACTGATAGCTTATTATAAAAGAAAAAGTGTCTCAAAAGCACATTAGGACTGGTTTTTGCTGCAATTCAAAGTTGTTTTTGACTTGTGAAAATGCTTGTATTTACTATTTCATGTAAATGATATATATATATATATATATATATAATGCAATTTACCCATAAAACATTTACTTTTGAAAACGTAATATAGACAATTTAAGATATGAAATGCTATCATAAAGTGTGGGTTGTGATTAAATAGTGTATTTTATAAGCGCCTGCGCGCGCAGATACACACGCACACACATGCATGCGAGTTCCTTTGAAAAGAACATTCGTATACAACCACAGGGGTTTGACTCTGTATACATTCCTTTCTCTGCATATTTGTGGTACTGTGACCACAATATTACACGTGTCGAGAGGAAGTGACGTAATACAGGGTCAAAATGCCGGTGAAGACTACATTTAACTTTTCTTTTATATAAAGTGTGTGGGTTGTGATTAAAATAGTTTATTTCATATGCGCCTGTGCGCACTAATTAATACACACGCACACAAAGGCATGCAATGGTCACTGCTTCCACTTACATTTGGTGGGACACGGTAGCGATATGTGGTTGTACACATATACATGTATGTATACACTATATGCTAAACGGTGGTTTACGTTTACATGTTCATATCAATAAAATGTATATATATCTTTAACAAATTATTTGAACTGTGAGCGTGCGTGGGTCCTGCGTTAATTATTAAAGTACATGTAACGAACACTAAATAGTAAATTTTATACCATAACAGTATATGAACAGTGTAACGTAATATGTATATGCTTAGGCATGAATGGGAAATCTATTCATTTATGTAAAACAAAAAGAACCAGATAACTGTTTCTAGTTTTTTTCTCGGTTTTTTTTATTTTTGTTATTTTTTTTTTCATTCTTCTTTCTGTGTTTTGTGTTATTTTTTTGTGGTTTTTTCTTTTTTTACATTTACTTTTCTTACGTTGACAAACCTTGATGTCTACCACTTATTATTGAAATTTTATATCGTGGAAGTATGTAATTGATTAATTTCAAAAACAAACAAAACAAAATCTTGTGTAAAATATGTGTTTAAAATATGTGTTGGTGTGTTGCTGACTTTTTCTTTCCGGATTCCCGAGCTCCGGGTTTCTTCCTATTACCTCGTTTTATCTCCACTCTGTTATTTCCGGTTTGGCACACGTGTAGTCGACGGCCGATGTGTTTTTGGTTGTGAGCAGGTTTGTAGTGGACGGTCGGTGTGTTTTTGGTTGTGAGCAGGTGTGTAGTGGATAGTGAGTCACTATTCTCTGACCATGGTTTGTATGTTTTACCTTCTTCTTCTCCTTTACTCTTTTTTCTTTCTTTATGTTCTACTTTCTCTTTGTTGGGAGGTGCCAAGTCATCTGGTTACACATATGATATCATGATCACCAATGACATCACGGTGCTATCAGCGAACTGTCAGGGGTTGGGTGACAGGGTCAAAAGGAAAGACGTATTTTCTTATTTAAGAGATAAACGATATAGTATATATTGTTTACAGGACACTCATTTTTCTCCTGAACAGGAACAAATTATTAAAAACGAGTGGGGGTATCACACATATTTTAGTTCTTTTAAATCTAATGCACGTGGCGTGGCAATCCTTTTGAATAATAACTTTGAATTTAAAGTTTATAAAGAAAAAAGGGACTCGAGTGGTAATTTTCTTGCTCTTGATATAGTTATTGATGGGTCCAGAACAACACTTATCTCTTTATATGGACCAAACCAGGACACACCAAGCTTTTATGACTTAGTTATAGACACGGTCAATGGCTTTGGGAATGATAATATTATTATATGTGGAGACTTCAACTTAGTTGTAGAACCAAATTTAGACTACGATAATAATTATAGACATGTGAATAATCCTGCAGCCAGAAATAAAGTCTTGGAAATCATTCAAAATTATAGTTTAATTGACATTTTTAGGGAGCACCATCCAGATACTAGGCGCTATACCTAGAGAAAAGTAAACCTATAAAACAAGCAAGACTGGACTTCTTTTTAATATCCGAAACTCTTCTTTCTAGTGTTAATAGGTCCAGAATTGAACCGGGTTATAGATCTGACCATTCTATTCCAACATTATCTTTGACTTTGAATGAATTTAAAAAAGGGAAGGGACTTTGGAAATTTAACAACTCTTTATTATTTGAATCTGAATATCTGGAAATGATTAAAACTTGTATTGAGGAGGTCAAGCTGCAGTACTGTTTACCTGTGTATAATTTTAATTCTATTGAAAATATTTCTAACAGTGATATACAGTTTTTAATAAAGATGATCAATTATTTCTGGAAACATAACTTATGGAAATAAGGGGGTAGATCTATATCATATTCATCTTTTAGGAAAAAACAAGCTAGTATACTTGAGGATAATCTTAAGACTTCAATTGAATTACTAGAGGCGGAAACTGATCCTGACCATGAACAATTAGATAGATTAAGAAAGGAGTTGGAAGCTGTACGTGTTAAAAAAGTTAAGGGCAGTCTAATTAGATCAAGGGCAAAATGGATTGAGGAGGGGGAGAAACCAACATCATATTTTTTAAATTTAGAAAACAGAAAATTTCACTTCTAAGATCATACCTAAAATACAAAAAGATAATGGAGATATTATAACTAAACAAGAGGAAGTCCTGTCTGAAGTAAGATTATTTTATGAAAATCTTTATAAGTTTAGGGAGACTGATAACGTTGACTTAGAAGTACATTTAGAAAATTGTAATATTCCAAAATTAAATAATACTGAGTCAGATAGCTTAGAGGGTAAGATAACGTTTGAGGAAGCAGGAAAAGTTCTAAGAGGTATGAAAAATAATAATGAGTCCAGGGTCAGATGGTTTCACTTCAGAATTTTTTAAAGTTTTTTGGAGGAATTTAGGTAGTTTTGTTGTGCGCTCTTTAAATCATGGTTTTTTAGTAGGTCAATGTTCAGTTACCCAAAGACATGGAATTATTGTGTGTATTCCCAAGGGAGATAAGCCACGCCACTTCTTAAAAAACTGGAGGCCAATTACACTCTTAAATATTACATATAAAATTGCTTCAGGGGTAATTTCACAAAGAATCAAAACAGTTTTAGATAAAATTATCAATGAAGATCAGACTGGCTTTTTTATCTGGTAGGTATATAGGTGAAAATATCCGCACAGTGTATGATGTAATGCAATATGTTGAAGATTTAAATATTCCAGGTATGTTGATGTTAGTAGATTTCGAAAAGGCATTTGACTCCGTTTCATGGAGATTTATTGATAAAGTTTTTAACTATTTTAACTTTGGACCAGAAATAAGAAAGTGGTTAAAATTATTTAACAATAATGTATATTCTTCAATTAATCAAGGGGGGAAATTTATCGGAACGTATCAGTATAGAAAGAGGTTGTCGTCAAGGAGATCCAATAGCTCCCTACATTTTTATTATATGTGCAGAAGTTCTAGCTGCAAGAATTAGAAATAATAATCATATTAAAGGCATTGATGTAGATAATGTACCAATTTCGAACGTGCAATATGCAGATGACACTGGTTTAATACTAGATGGGTCAGAGAGGTCTCTTAATGAGTCTATATCTGAGTTGAATAACTATGCAAAAATTTCAGGTTTAAATATTAATACTAGTAAAACACAAGTTATATGGTTAGGGAGCTATAAATACAGTAATGTAACATATAGGCCAGATTTGAATTTACAGTGGGGGAAAACCAGATTTACATTTTTGGGGGTTGAATTTTCAGTTGATTTAGATCAGATACCAAAAATGAATTTTGACAAAAAAAATTGTAAAACTCAAGTCACTTCTTACTGTTTGGAAGAGGAGGAGCTTGACTCCAATTGGGAAAATCAATGTTATTAAATCTTTATTGATCTCGCAACTTAACTATCTATTTATAACCCTACCAAACCCACCAGAAAAATATTTAGCTACAATAAATTCTTTATTACTCGATTTTTTGTGGAATGGTAAATGCCATAAGATCAAATCAGATGTTATGATTCAAAAATATGCAGATGGTGGGCTTAAGATGATTGACTTGTATGCTTTCATCCATTCATTAAAGTTAGGATGGGTTAGAAGATTATTTTCGTCTTCAGGCAAATGGTATCTGATCCTCAAGTCAACTCTAGATTTAAATAAGATATATAATTGTGGGAAGGATTATGTAAAATTGTGTATATCCAGATGTCGTAATCAATTTTGGAAAGATGTCTTTAAAGCATGGGATAAATTAAATTATTCTGAAGATATGAGGCTAAATAGACAAGAGTGTATCCTCAAAACACCTCTCTGGTACAACAATGATATTAAAATTGATAATAAATTTGTTTTTTACCCCAATTGGTTTTTCGGTCAGGTATTTTAATTTTTAAATGATTTGATGAAAAATTCTGACAATTTTACTTTTCTTTCTTTTGACGAATTTATACAAAAATTTGGAATAGATACTAATTTTTTACAATACCATGGACTAATATTTTCAATAAAGCGCTATTTAAGAAATCTCGAAATAAAACCAGAGAAACTTTCATACCCTTTTTATACCACAATTATTAGAAATTTTCTTTAAAAGCAAAAAGGGTGTGAAAGACTTCTATAGGTTTATCATAACTCCATCTACAACTCCAACAGGTACTAGAAAATGGAATTTGAGCTTTAAACTTTGATACAGAAATGTGGTTAAAAATATATACTCTTCCATTTAAGGTAACAAAAAAATTCCAAATTGATATGGTTTCCAAGTCAGAATTATTCATCATATATTAGTTACTAATACCTTCCTTCATAAGATAGGAATAAATCCTAGTCCAATGTGTACTTTATGTAATATAGAAAGGGAGACAATTATACATTGCCTATGGGAATGCAAAGAGGTGCAAACTCTGCTTCAAAATTTTGAAACTTTATTAGATTTATTGTTTATTCCTTTTGCATATAATAAAGATTCATTTCTTTTTGGAATAGTTTTTTTTACAAAATTGTAGCTCTGTTGACAATGAAATTTTTGATAATTATGAAACATTACATTTATAAAACCAGATGTCTTAGCAACTCTTTAAATATCAATGCTCTTATTAATGTAATTAAGGATAATTTTTTAGTTCAAAAATATATGTTTTTTAGTCAAAGTGACCATATTAAAAGGCAATTTGAAATAGGCTGGAGGAAATGGAAACCTTTATTAGACCTTTAAGTATATACCTTTACCCTAGTCTTTCACTTAGTATTTTACTACTGCTAACTTACTTTAATTTTCTTTTTATCTTTGGTTAGGGTTAACCGGTTTTATATAGCCGATCACACGATTCTACAGAACAATTTATTCATTTTTTTATTTAATATAATATATTTAAACTATAATATAGTGTATGTGTAACGGTACCTCCTCCCTCTTCTTTCTTCTTCCTTCTTATCTTTCTTCTTTAGTATGTCTGTCTGTCTGTCTGTCTGTCTGTCTGTATGTATGTGAGTGTGTGTGTGTGTGTGTGTGTGTGAGAGAGAGAGAGAGAGAGTGAGAGCATGCATATATGTGCGTTATGGTTTGCTATTAATGGTTAATATATGTTTTTATGGATGTCTCATAACGTACAATTTGATGTTTTTAAGTATTGTGAATGAGTGCATATGCAAGTGTTTGTGTGTTAGTGTCCATTTATATATACTGTGTAAAATGTTCGAAAATAAAAAATTAAAAAAAAAATAATCTTGGTAGGCAAACTGCAAAGTTACACCGGAATACGTTTATTGGGGAACTCCAGGGAGTGGACAAGGTGTGTCAGGTGAGCAGCTGTTGTAGTGAGCGCTCAGAGTTACCTCCC
Organism: Argopecten irradians; assembly: GCF_041381155.1. NCBI lineage: Eukaryota > Metazoa > Mollusca > Bivalvia > Pectinida > Pectinidae > Argopecten > Argopecten irradians. Next base: position 21,553 of record NW_027188212.1, read on the forward strand.
CATTTGGTTCCATTAATCGATAGGATATCGCCTAAGTTATCAGAACTGAAAAACACGGTGTCACTGAGTTGGTTGCAGAGTTTCAGGATGTTTTTTTAAGTCCAGATGTAGTTTTTGGGCAGACAGATTTAATAGAACACACAATAGATACAGGGTGTTCAGAAACTCAAAAAAATTCTTGCCAGGCGTATTTCTCCCACTCAGAAGGATATAGTTGAGTTAGAGTTGGACAAAATGCTGAAAGATGGGATTATTCAGCCAAGTTCTTCTCCTTGGTCGGCTCCTGTGGTATTATGTACCAAGAAGGATGGTAGCGTACGGTTCTGCATAGATTACAGAAGACTTAATGCAGCAACGAAAAAGGACGCTTTTCCCTTGCCGAAAATAGATGATGCCTTAGATGCAATGGGTGGATCACGTTGGTTCTCCTACGTTAGATCTTGCTAGTGGGTATTGGCAGTGTGAAAAATGGACCCACGTGACAAAGAAAAAACGGCGTTTAGTACTCATAAAGGTCTGTTTGAATTCAATGTGCTTCCATTCGGTCTTTGTAATGCTCCGGCAACATTCTCCCGTTTAATGCAGTTAGTTTTAGGTGGTCTAAACTGGACAAAGTGTTTATGTTATTTGGATGATGTTGCTGTGTTCGGACACACATTTGAGGTAGCTATTCAGAATCTTTTTTTTGAATTTTTTGAAGTTTTTGAATGTTTGAGAAAGGCAAATCTAAAACTGAAAACGAAAAAATGTAACCTATTCCAGACTGAGGTATCCTATTTGGGCCATGTGGTATCCAGCGAAGGAATAAGTTGTGATCCGGAAAAGGTCCGCGCTGTAAGCGATTGGCCTGTCCCACAGAACGTGTCCGAAGTAAAAAGCTTCCTATGGATCACAGGATACTATCGGAAATTCATTAGTCATTTATCTGATATTTCTTCGCCGTTGACAAAGCTTACGCGTAAGAACCATAGGTTTCTCTGGGACGAAAAATGTCAGAAGCCGTTTGAAACCCTTAAGAAGGCGCTAACATGTTCTCCTATACTGAGCTATCCGACAACACAAGATAAATTTATTCTAGATACGGATGCATCGAACGTCGCAGTCGGTGGGGTTCTTAGTCAAATCCAGAATGGAGAGGAGAGGGTTATTGCCTATGCGAGTAAGACTCTCAAACCGATCTCAACAAAACTACTGCACAACTAGTAGTAGTATGCTTTGTGAAAGAGTTTAAGCACTATCTCAGGGGTAGACCGTTCGTGTTAAGAACAGATCACGCATCGCTAGTTTGGCTTAAGAACTTTAAAAGTGCGGAAGGTATACTAGCCCGTTGGCTGGCTGTTATTGACCTGTATGACCTAGAAGTCCAGCACCGACCTGGACATAAACATGGCAACGCTGATGGGTTATCTCGTAAACCAAGTAACACATGTAAGAAACAGGGGTGTCCCCACTTGCAGTGATGGTGAAGGTCTAGATGGGTACATGTCTGACTATGTCAAAAGGCTAGTACGCGAGCAGCCTATTGTGGTTTGCAGTATCGCGTCACGCACTAGAACACAAAAATACAGATAGGTGTGCTATATGTGTCACTCAGTGTGAACAGAAGTGCTAAAAATCTTGAACGTTGACTCTGTAGAACGGGACACGAGGTATGACAGTAAGTGGTATCCAGGTACTCAGGGGGACGGCATAATCCTCAATTGTTGTCATAAGGAAGTGACAAGCAAACTGAAGTTATGGAAGTGATGGTTTGGAGCTTGGGAATATGGGGTCCCCGAGAAGGCTACCGAAGGATGGGCGCGAGAAGGTGAGGTTTTTACAATTATAGTGGTATATGATTTGTTCGGTGGTTCTTAGAAAGTGGACACGGGAATAGAAAAATAAAAGTATTTAGATATGATATTCGTGTATTGGATCTGAGACGCAGGCCCGCCCCCCCCCCGCCGAATGTCTGAAACCGCCTATTCTATCTCATTCGTCCGCTTCGTGAGTGGACCAAGACTGATACCGCTCCTCTGAAGTGCTCGATTTTAACCTGTACTAGATCAACTGCCAAAATCAGGGAATCGGCCTCCCGTCACGTCTGTATCCAGTGGGCACAGACTCGGAAATGTGAGAGCGTCACGAGAGACTGACAATATCGGCAGTGAAGGTGTGTGGTAATGTGGGGTTGGGCTTAAATAGCACACAGGGTTGTATCATATGTATTCCTAAAATGGGGATTGTTGGTTAGCAATTATGCGAGCTAATTTTACAGCATTTCATAACACAAGGACCGTACGTTATAGGAGTCCTCACTTATAATAATCCATTGATATACAGTATAATCATGTTATTGGTGAACATTTATTCATAATATAAATATAGGTAAATGTATATGCAAACTGAAATCGCTCATGCCAACCTACAATAAGTCTTGAGATAGACGGAAATTATAAGTTATTTATGTTTCAGAGGTATAAGCCAGGTGTACCTTGTGTATAAACTTTTAAGTAGAGATCTTATCTCTGTTTTAAGAACAGACTTATCTAAATTTCATCAAACCTGGGGAATATTCAATTTTCATAATGTCATATAAAAAAGAGACGAATTTGAAAAATGATGGTCATATAATTATCCATTTGAATATGTTTCTGTATAAATAAAAAGTCACTTCACTGGCCCTATTTCAAGAATCAGCAATAGAACGAAAAGAAAAGGTGTTAAAGTCCCATTATCTTTTCACCAAACGTTTGCTAAAATATATATTAACATCCCCTTATGAAGAGGTTCTTCATTTGGTTTTCTTTCCAATGAAGATAATTAGAGAAATTACGCAAATTATCAATTAGTAAAGAATTCTTAAAATAGAACGGGTGTTGATTTGCATACGTAAAAATACCCTCGTGTATACGTTGCGTATGTTCCGGTACCCGCGATAGCTAAACAAAAAAACAAAAGACAAGTAAACACCGCCAGGGGTCCATGATGGAGTGATGGAGAGCAGTTTTTTGATAGCAAACAGGATTCAGCGTGTAGCAATACAATGTTCTTATATATTGTTTTAGAATTATGAATACATTATTCATGATTTCACTAAATTATCTAAATGTGTTCCTGTCAAAGGTTAACTAATTGTATTAATATAAAGCTTTAATACATGAATACTTAAATGAATCTGAAAAATAGTGTGTAAATAGTGAATATGGACCAGATACCATGGCTCGCATCTTGTGTATGGCACTGTAATTTGTTGGGAAATTATGTCGCTAGCATGGGTACCGAATGATGTAATACTATCTGTTGCGGGCTTTGCCTGTGTCATTTGTAATGATTCTGAAGTCTTGATTTTGAACTTTCCACTCGTTTGTAATAACTTGATGTGTTGTTGATGAATGATCAGGGTAATTTGTCCCAAAGACAATAGAGTAGGTATTGTAATAGTACAATATCATAATACGTACAGATTTCTATTTCATAGTTTGAGTAGTTCTGCAGGTAGAGTTACATTCATAGTGAATATCTAAAATACTTAGAACCGCTACGAAGAAGAGGTGTGGGACCCCATAATAGGCTTGTGGACTGTTTATATTGCTCTGTGCTATAACTAGCTTATGGAGTTCTTATTGGGGTATTCTTGAAGAACATGATTGAATTGAACTTGATGTCTAATTATGTGGAGAGAGATGTGTTGGGATATGTTACGCATGTTAGATGAAAGATTTAGACCTGGGATAGATCTCGTGCTACAAGTGACAGCTACGTGTACGTCACTAGATCATGTATTGCTTGAGGAGACCATGTCTGTAGTTTTGTGTAATGATATGTGTACTTTGCTGCCGATATACTGTACGAATTAGTTAATGGAGCATATCGTAATGACGTTACATTACTATAGCAGACATGTTTCAATTTCTGCAGGTATTTCATGTGCCCAACATATTTATGTGTTTTGTTAGGGACCCATCACTGAATGTGCCATACTAGCTACCGCTTGGTAAGATAATTAACCCCGTCCTTTGATTTTTGTTTTATCAATGCTACTACTAGTAAATGAAGAATTTTCCTGGCCTATATTATCCATACCGTGGTGTCGTTCTATATACCGAATAACCTGTCGAGATTTCATTTCTGTTACTCGAATTAACTGATTCAAAATGTTTCCTCGCATTACTGTTATCGTGTGTGTTTAGAAAAATGGAATCATCATATACATCAAGGTATTGGTAGTTAACCTAGGGTGCAGTGGAGTTCTTAATTATCGTGATGGAGCATTACGTAATAAAATATTACATTTTGGCATACATTTTTTATTGTACAACGGAACGTGATATAAAAGTAATCCGCAAAGACTCGCTTTTATATTCTGTGTAGCTCGAAACGGTGCAGTATTAGTCGTGGGAACTAAGGGGGAATATGAATATATTGCCGAAACTAGATTTCATCATTCTAAGAAGCACACGAACATAATATCTTGTTGAATGACCGCCTATGTATGCTACCTGGTCGGGACTTTAACTATTTCCGACCAGTACGTAATTCACTTAGATATAACGGTGTGATCATGTATGCGTAGTTAAAAATGAAAAGGGATGAGACGACTGAATTTGCTCTAATTTCATGTGTAGTGCATTCCATTTATAAAACGCTCCCGAAGCGTGATTATGTTATGTATAGTCGCATTCCTCGACACTAATATTGTGGTTATTCGGTAAGAAGAAAAAGTGTTGATAATCGATATTATGGAGACAAGTCCCCTAGAAAGATTATATGCGGCTCTAAATAAAAAAAATAATGTAAGAGAAAATAGGTTCAGATGGATACCGATTGCAACAGAGCTAGGACGTTTACTCTAGTTCTTATTAAAACGGATTATTTTTCCCTATGATCGTCTCTCTTATCATGAAGGACTTGATCCATGGGTTTCTTTAGCTTTTCTGGGTATTACTGATTTCCATCAGATTGTTTAGTTCAGTATGATGAACTCGTATAGAAGATCATTAACTGACTTTGTTTTTATACTGTCTTCATTCCTTAGTACTATTCTTTTTTTTTATAATTTACGCATTTTATTGCAGTTTTTCATCAATACATGTAATGTACACCAAAATAACTGATCAATGATCATCAAGAATCGATACTTCATATATATATTACTCTTTCTCATGTGTGTAATCATACATGTACCCTTACATTCGTGCATAGCTTTTTCTCATGCTAGTTATAGATTATCAATATACGATACACAAAACCCACTCTTCTTACATTGCTTAGATTCTTTGAATTACGCTGAGTCAATTAAATGCTTGCATTCACATATCCACAGTACTTTCTAATTTTTTAAGTAATAACATTTTATCTATTCATTACATTTACATCAACATAAAGCAGCTTTCTTACTTAGTTTATATCTAATTTTTATTCAATACATACATTTTAAATGTCACATATCACATTTGGACTTACATTCCCGCAGAATACTTTCTAAATTTCAAAACTTACATTCACACACATTACTTTCTTAATTGATAAGGTTGCATAAGGCTTAAGTGTTATTGTAATTATTTACAAATTCATATCTGTTACAGATATATACAGTGTATATACAGTATACAAGTGATGTCATTTTGTAAGGGTACAATAAACAAGTTTATATTAAAACAGCAAATATTGAAGAAAAGAAAAGAAAAAATCTTGTAATTCATTTGCTTTAATTACAGTTTATAATTTGGTCAATATGACGTGTAACAGTACTATGTATTGATTATAGGAAAGAGAGAAATTATGATAGATAGAAAGATGAGAAAAGAAAGAGGAAAAAGGAGAAGAAGAAGAGCGAGAGAAAAAAAAGGAGAATGTTATTTTAGAACAAATTGGGTATGATGGTAAAACATAAAGCAAACATGTTAATGCAAAAACATTCTTTTATTTAAAACTGGAAATAGTATATTTGGCTTTGTGAGGGGCTATATACCAGAATACACAGTTATCAGGGGAGATAATTCACTCAAATCTGATTATCTGAGGAATAAGTATTTATTAGAGAAGGGGGAAAAACACACACACACACACAATATATATATATGAGAATAAATATTAAATAAAACATATAACATTTATTTAATAAATCTCAAAATATTTTACATAATCATATATCTTATAATAATAGTGTTAATCAATGAGGTATTTATTTATCCCAATGCCTAGAGCGTAACTAATTTGTCCCATTTTTTTCCATTCCCCTTCAAATTTAAGTTTAGCGTTTTTCATCCTTACATGTAGAAACGAATTTCTGGATTATGTAGTTGTCTTTAATAATGTTTATGAGAGAGTTAATACTAAGTGAATTATGTAAACATCTCACTCTATAAATATACGGTTTTATAATGATTATAATTTCATTATCTACTCTGTTACTAGGTAAAGAATTCTGATGAAGGATACCGAAAAGGAAAGTTTTTTTATTAAATGAAAATGGAATATATAAGGCTGCCAATAAAGTTTCAAGACTCTCTTGTAATTTTTGTGTTTCTTTGCATTCCCATAATAGATGGGTTATGGTTTCAGGTTCAGTGTTACACAGAATACATAAAGGGGAAGTAAACTACTCCAATTTTGTACAAAAATGAATTAGTAGTAAGAATGTGATGAATCACTCTATACTGAAACCACTGGAGTTTTGTGTTTCTTGTTACCCAGAAAGGAATTTTGTAGATTTTGCACCAAGCTATTGTATCAATGTTCTCAAAAATATTATTCCACTTTTTGGTACCAGATGGTACTATATCTGATTTTATAATGATATTATAAAAAAGTTTAGAACCTTTCTTGTCTTTGAGAATGAAGTGTAGATTAATTGGTACATAAGGATAAGAAATCTTATAAATAGAGACATCATATGCTGAAAGGAAATGTTTCACTGCGGAAATAAGACCATGGTATTGTAAATAATTTGTGTTCACTTGATATTTTTGAATAAAATCAGCAAATGAATAAAATTCGCCTGTGCTTACGTCTTTTAAAATATCATTCACAATGCAGATGTTTTTCTGATAGTAGGCCCTATAGAAAATATCTTTTCCACCAATTTTAATTTTATTATTATACCAAATAGGAACTTTCAATATATTTTCTTGTAAGAAATTATCATGATATTTTGTATTTAGCATGTACCACGATTTGAAAACATCTATCCAGAATTTATTTGAACACCTGTTTATACACACCTGAATATATTCTGAACCACAGTTTGCAAGACGGTCTGAAATCAACAAAAGTTTTTAATATAATCAGCCATTTCTCATTACTCTTAAAGAGTCTTCTAATCCAAGTGAGTTTTAGAGAGTTAATAAAAGCACTAATATTGGTCATTTTCAAGCCACCATTACAATAATTCTGAACAATTACTTCCCTTTTAATCTTATCTGGTTTTCCATTCCACAGAAATTCATATAAAAGTGTGTTAAGTTTCTTAATAAATTTATCATCAGGGTTAGGAAGTGATATAAATAGGTGGTTAAATTGAGATATGAGTAGAGATTTGATAATATTAATTTTTCCGATAGGTGTTAATGACCTCCTATTCCAAATCTTAATCAGTGATTTGAGTTTAGTTAGCTTTTTGTCAAAATTAAGTTTAGGGATCTCATGAAGATTTACACTAAATTCTATTCCTAACAATGTAAATTTTTCTTTTCCCCACTGAAGATTTAGCTCAGGTAAATAATAATCCTGACTATACTTTCTACTCCCAATCCATATAACTTGAGTTTTTTCTACATTCATTTTTAAACCTGAAATTTTAGCATATTCTTTAAGTTCACATACTGCTTCCTTTAATGACCTCTCTGTTCCATCCAGTATGAGTGAAGTGTCATCAGCATACTGTGATAATAAAATTGGACAGTTATCAATATTTACACCATTTATATTTTCATTATTTCTTAATTTTGTAGCTAACACTTCTGCACAAAGAATAAATATATATGGTGCTAATGGGTCCCCCTGTCTACAGCCCCTCTTGATATCAAAAAATGAAGATAAGTTTCCTCCCTGATTTATAGCAGAATGAACATTGTTATGTAACGTTTTAAACCAGTTTATTATACTTTTACCAAAGCCGAAGAGAAGAAGAACTTTTTCAATAAATATCCACGAAACAGAATCAAACGCTTTTTCGAAATCGATCATTAATAACATGCCAGGTATCTCATTTTCTTCAGTAAATTGCATAATATCATATATTAATCGTGTGTTCACACCAATATAACGACCTGAAATAAAACCAGTTTGATCATCACTTATTAATTTATTGAGAACAGTTTTTATCCTATTAGCTATAGATCCAGATGCAATTTTGTATACAATATTCAAAAGTGAAATTGGTCTCCAGTTTTTAATAAAATGTCTTGGTTTATCTGCTTTAGGAATACATGTTATTATTCCTTGTCTCTGTGTTATAGATAATTGTCCTGTTTGATAACCAAAATTGATTGATCTTATTACAAATTCCCCTAATTTTCCCCAAAAACATTTAAAAAATTCTGTTGTGAACCCATCTGATCCAGGACTTTTATTATTCTTCATCGATTTCAAAGTATTTCCTGCCTCTTTAAGTGAAATTTCCCCTTCTAAATTATCAGACTCATTTTCAGATAGTTTTGGTATATTATAATTATTGAGATAATTTTTTAAGTTGACATTCTGAGTATCAATTGTGTTTGAAACATCATATCATTTTTTATAGAAAGAATGCACTTCTTGTAAAATTACTTCCTGTTTAGATATAATGTCGCCATTATCAATTTGTAATTTCGGAATAATTTTCGAGGTGTAATTTCGGTTTTCTAAATTAAAAAAATAACTTGTAGGTTTTTCTCCTTCCTTTGCCCATTTTGCCCTTGATCTTATAATACTTCCCTTGATTTTATGTGATCTTTTTTTCTCTAACTCATTTTTTTTTCTCATGTAGTTCATCCAAGTTAACACTATCTTGTTCCTCGAGTTCTTTTATTTCTTTATTAAGAGAATCTTCTTGAGAGTTCTGTTGTTTTTTCTTATAAGATGAGAATGATATTGTTTTTCCTCTGATTTCCATAAGTAGTGTTTCCAAAAATAGCTGCTCAGATATCGTAAATTGAATTTCCGAATTTGAAATAGTTTCAATGCTATTCAGATTATAAACAGGTAAAGAATACTGTTTCTTAACTTCATCAATACAATCATTTACTGTTTTTAAGTAGTCCAAATCATGAAGAAGTGAATTATTAAATTTCCATGTTCCTTTACCTCTTTTGAATTCATTCAACTTAATTAGTATTTTTGGAAAATGAGTGGTCCGATCTATAACTGGGGTCTAATACCTGAATAATTAATGCTGGGTAGTAAACTTTCCGAAATAATAAAATAATCTAAACGTGCCTGTTTAATTGGATTCTTTTTTCTCCATGTAAATCTCCTAATGTTTTCATGTTGCTCCCTGAATACATCAATAAGACCAAAATTTTCAATTATCTCCAGAACTTTATCTCTAGCCTTAGGATTATTTACATTCTTATATGATTTGTCATAATCAAGATCAGGGTTTAAAACAAGATTAAAATCCCCACATATAATTACATGAGTACAATTAAATTCTTCAATCGTATCTGAAATATTATCATAAAAGTCAGGACTATCGTGGTTAGGTCCATAAATATTTACAAGTGTAATATGTGAACCTTCAATTTCTAATGTTCTAAAGTTAATTACTATGAAATTACCTGTATTGTCTGTCTGTGAACTTTTAAACCTTCAATTTCTAATTCACGAAAAAGACGAAAAATATGCTAAAGAACCTTCAATCTCGTGACTTCCAATTCTAGGAAAGGTTTGAAAATAGAAAAAGTCAAGAAGGAGATGACTAAATATAAAGTATGTTAGAGCATAAAGAAACAGACATTATATTTTCAAGGATAAGGTTCTTGGACTACGGACTCAAAATACGTCGTACATAAATTACTGGTTCAAGTAAGGATCTCGCGAACCGGGTTCTACATTGCGATTTGAAACCGGCAACCGTTTAACTAAAAAAAGAGATTTTGGCCATTTTTGAGGACTCAGTGGTTTGAGGTTTACATCATAATACGGATTGTGGGCTTTAATTCCGAAAGACAGGGGAAAGTTACAGCGGACTATTTTTAGCCATATTAAAAGAGAAACCCAATAGGCTCGTTTCGCAAATAAATGTTTACTTTGTTATAACTTATTTAGCAAAAGACTAGGAAATATAATAGAAAAAAATATAAACAGATGAAATAGGTCTTCCTGGCCCTAAAAGGGATCAGAAAATAAAAAACATAACCCCCAGCAGAAGCGGCAAAACATATGAGGTAGAGCTTAGAAAGAATTGCAAATGACCAAAGTGATAAAATAAATAAGTTTCCAGTATAAGAAAATCGAAGGTCAAGTGAGAAGGCGTATAAAGTCGAAAGAATACTTAATTTAATTTTTAACTAGTCGTAAATGGCGAATTTTAAGATGTTCGGTAGTTTTTAGAAATAGCCTACTTAGTATATTAGCAACAATGTGCAGCATTTAAACATGCTATCAGCCTAAGTACAACAGCGATTACATCAAAGTAGCACGTGCATGAATTTGGACGGACAATTTCCTGACATAACAATTTATCATTTTCTATCTTTATTTCTAGGCGTGTACCAACGCGTTTGGATGAGGACATTGCTCTCACTCCATTCAGTAGATTTGTTACATCCAAGTCGGCGAACCCGAAGCTATAGCAATTTAAACAGCATGTACTACAAATCTATTCACACTAACGATCCTGTATGCACGAGTATGAACTCGTGCAACGATGCATCTAAGTCATTTAGGAAATCAAGAGATCCATTTTTGGTGAAGCTTCATTGTAGGCGGAGCAATATGTGTAACCCAAAATGTAGCATTAACTTAATTGACACAGTATATGATTAATTACACTAATGATTAGATATGCATGTTAATAAATGGTAATTACAAACTGTTAAAATCTTGTTATTATCGCTACAGTGTCAACAAACCTGTCAGCAGACATTAATGTAGAAAGATGCCATATGGTAAATGCTATAGGTTAGACCCACCATCAAGTTAGCATCCTTTTCTAGATAGGTCAAGACATTCAGAAACTGTTTAGCAATCAAATTGTATAACATTTTATTACATATAAAACATTGCCAAAAATATCATGTTCACACTGACCATAAATATTTGT
>NW_027188213.1:0-32671 GCF_041381155.1 Argopecten irradians
ATGTGAGCGAATGATTTGTACGATGGTGGTATATAAAGTGAGCGAGTACATGTATAAATTGTAACAGTGCTTGCACAAGCCAGTGACTATGAGAAGGTTGTTGACGATGAATTGTGTACGAACGTGTATATATATGACAGTAGTCATGTATGCAAATGTAACATTTCATGTCACAGCCAGTAACTATACTAATGTGTGAGCGGATGATTGTGTACGATGTGGTATTACTAATTGGGACAGTACATGTTAGTACATGTGAACATTTCTTCAACAGCCAGTGAACTATACTTATTTGGTACGATGTATTTTGTAACATGTGTATACATATTTTCTGAAATGTATACATGTAAGCATTTCTATGCACAGCCAATGACTTGAGATATTGTGTGACGATGAATATTGTACGATTTGGAGTGTACAAATGTCTCAGTACCATGTACAGCATGTAACATTTTCAGGCACAGCCAGTGACTATGCCTAATGTGTGGAACTGAGTGATTTGTTCGGATTTGTAGTACAAATGAGCGAGTTACATGTATATACATGTGACCATGTTTCATGCACTGAGCCTATGTGACTATACTTATGTGTGTCTGAAGATTTGTTGACGATGTGTAATACAAATGACAGTACTCAATGTTATACATGTACAAGTTTCATGCACAGCCCAGTTGACTAATACTTAATGTGGGGTGTTTGGAAGACTAGATGAAAGATACGAAGTTTATACAAATGACAGTACCTGGTACCACATGAAAGCATTTCATGCAAGATCCATTGACTTATTACTAATGTTTGACGATTATTTGTACGATAGTTGTATACCAAATGACAGTACATGCTGATACATGTTACAATTTCTATGCACAGACAGTTGACTATACTAATTGTGTAACGATGGATTTGTTACGATGTGTTTATACAAATGGACAGTACATGTACCCATGTAACATTTCGCGTCATCGCACAGTCTATAGATGACTATTACTAATGGTGTGACATTTATATTGTCTTACGATGTGTTTATACAAGACTGGACCAGTACAGTGTTTACCATGTGTAACATTTCAAGCACAGCCAGTGGCTTTACTAGATGTGTGACGATGATTTGTACGATGTGTATAACAAATGACAGTACATGTATACATGTTACATTTCATTGCACAGGCAGTGACTTTTACTAATGAGTGACGATGAATTTGTACGATGTTATTACATAATAGACGTAGCATGTATACATGTAACATTTCATGCACAGATCAGTGGTTTATACAAATGTTGTGACGTTGATTTGTTGTCGATGTGTATACAAATGACAGTACATGTACACATTTAACATTTAATGCACAGGCCGAGTGCTCACTATACTAATGATGTGGCGCGACATAGGAGATTTGTACGGATGTGTGTATTACAAATGGACAGTACATGTATACATGATATCAGTTCATGCACAGCCAGTGACTATTTACTAATGTGTGACGATGATTTGTACGATTGGTATAGCAAATGGACGAGTACACTGTATACGATGTAACATTTCATGCACAGGCCAGTTTGACTTATACTAATGTGTGACGATGATTTAGTACGAGATGTATACAAATGAGTCAGTACATGTACACATGTAAACATTTCATGCAACAGCCAGTGACTATACTAAATGTGTGACGATGATTTGTACGCCCAATGTGTATACTAATGGACAGTACATGTACACATGAGTAACATTTCATGCACATGGCAGTGGACTATACTAATGTGTGACACGATGATGTGTACGATGTGTATACAAATGACAGTACATGTACACATGTAACATTTTCATGCACAGCCAGTGACTATCACTAATGTGTGACGATGATTTTTACGATGTGTATACAAATGACAGTACTGTATACAATGTAACAGACATGAACAGCCAGTGACTTTACTAATGTACTGACGATGTTTTTGTACGATGTGTATACAAATGGACTAGTAAACATGGTAACATTTCATGCACAGGCCAGTGACTATACTAATGTGTGACGATGATTTGTACGATGTGTTGATACAAATGACAGTACATGTACCACATTGTAACATTTCATGCACAGCCAGTGACTTTACTAATGTGTGACGATGATTTGTACGATGTGTACGTTAAATACAAATGTTATACAGTACATTGTGTATACATGTGACGATAACATTGTTGTATTCATGACAGTACTGTATACACAGCCAGTGACATATACTAATGTGTGACGATGATTTGTACGATGTGTATACTCAAATGACAGTACAGGTACACATGTAACATTTTCATGCCACAGCCAGTGTGACTATAACTAATGGTGTGACGATGTGATTTGTACGATGTGTTACAAATGGACAGTTGACATTTAATACGATGTAACATTTTCGATGCATCACGCCCGTGGACTTTATGTATCTAATGTTTGACGATTATTTGTTACAATGAGTTATACAAAATGACAAGAAGTACATGTACACAGGTTAAAATTTCATGAACAGGCAGGGTAGATACTAATGATGTGACGATGATTTGTTGCGATGACTGTGTTGTACAAAGATGACGTACATGGTACAATGTAACATTTCATGCACAGACAGTGACTATACTTAAGGTACGATGATTGTACGATACAATATGGACAGTACATGTACACATGTAACATTTTCATGCACAGCCAGGTGACTATACTAATGTGTGACGATGATACGATTGTACGTTACGTGTATGTGTGTATATGCAAAATGGACTAATACAGTACATGTACAGTACATGTAACATTTCGTACATGCACACCCCAGTGGACTATGCACAGCAGTGAGTTTATAATGTGTGTGACGATGATTTGTGTACGATGTGTGACGTAGCTAAATGACAGTACATGATGTACACATGTAACATTTCATGCACAGCCAGTGACTATACTAATGTGTGACGATGATTTGTACGATGGTATACAAATGCCATGTACAGCGTGTAAAACATGTGAACATGACATTGTACATGTAATGACATGTAACAAAAATTTTTTCATGCACAGCCAGTGACTATACTATATGTGTGGACGATGATTTGTACGTACATGTGTATACAAATGACAGTACATGTACACATGTAACATTTCATGCACAGCCAGTGACTATACTAATGTGTGACGATGATTTGTACGATGTGTATACAAATGACAGTACATGTACACATGTAACATTTCATGCACAGCCAGTGACTATACTAATGTGTGACGATGATTTGTACGATGTGTATACAAATGACAGTACATGTACACATGTAACATTTCATGCACAGCCAGTGACTATACTAATGTGTGACGATGATTTGTACGATGTGTATACAAATGACAGTACATGTACACATGTAACATTTCATGCACAGCCAGTGACTATACTAATGTGTGACGATGATTTGTACGATGTGTATACAAATGACAAGTACATGTACACATGTAACATTTCATGCACAGCCAGTGACTATGACGATGATTTGTAGATGTGTTACAAATGACAGTACATGACGATGATTTTGTGACTATATATTTGTGACGATGATTGTACGATGTTTATATAAATGACAAGTACATGTACACATGTAACATTTCATGCACAGCCAGTGACTATACTAATGTCGTGTGACGATGATTAGTACACGATGTGTATATAAATGACAGTACATGTACACATGTAACATTTCATGCACACCAGTGACTATACTAATGTGTGACGATGATTTGTACGATGTGTATACAAATGACAGTACATGTACACATGTAACATTTCATGCACAGCCAGTGACTATACTAATGTGTGACGATGATTTGTACGATGTGTATACAAATGACAGTACATGTACACATGTAACATTTCATGCACAGCCAGTCGCCAGTGACTATACTAATGTGTGACGATGATTTGTACGATGTTGTATACAAATGACAGTACATGTATACATGTAACATTTCATGCACAGCCAGTGACTATACTAATGTGTGACGATGATTTGTACGATGTGTATACAAATGACAGTACATGTATACATGTAACATTTCATGCACAGCCAGTGACTATACTAATGTGTGACGATGATTTGTACGATGTGTATACAAATGACAGTACATGTACACATGTAACATTTCATGCACAGCCAGTGAAATTCGAAATTCTTTATTTCCGTAAGTATACAACTTATTGGAATATTAACATAAAATATACATATATACAATCAACAAGGGTAAACATTAAATTATCATAGACAAATTGAAATGCCATATGTGATTAAGTGATTCTGCTGTTGTTTGCTTCAATTATGTACTTGTGTATTTAGCAATTCAATAATTTTGTAAACAGATGGCTTTACCCAAAAATAGTTTTTAATGTATTTTCTCCGAATATCTGAAAATTTTGGACAAATAAATAAAAAAATGGTATTCATCTTCTATTTCGAAGAGTTCACAGTTTCTACATAATCTATTATTCCTTTCAACATTTCTATATCTACCTGTCTCGATTGCAAGATTATGAGCTGAAAGACGGAGTTTGGATACAGAAATTCTACGTTGTTTTGAAAGAGACTTCGTTAAATAAAATTGTAATGTTACGTCATCTACTAGATATCTAAAGAGATCAAATTTACTGGAAGTGCTTATTTGTTGCCAACAACAGTTGTTTTGTCTGATCATCAATTCGTGTTTTAATTAACGGAAGTAAAATGATATCAGCAGGAGACTGCCTTAACCATATATAACCTAACCCAAGTTCAGATAGTTTCTGTTTTAATAAACACTAAAAAAATTATGTTTTGGATGTACTTTTTCAGTTTCCTTAAAAAAGAACTGATATATTTCCTTCAAAATACAGTTATAACTATTCAATAGTTTAAACCAATACTTGAAGGCTTTGAAGATTTGTTGATTTACCAAGGGGAAAACGACCAAGTTCATAATAAACCATTGCATTACAAGTTGATTTTTTTTACACATAAAATATTTTTACAAAATTCTATATGAACCTTTTCAACTTCATCAGCTTTAAATCCCGCCCATGTTTCACAAGCATAATGAAGGATGCTAACAATATATGTATCAAATATATGTAATAAAGTTTTAATATTGAAATTTACTTCGTTGCACTTTGCCCGCAAGGCAAAAACGGCCTTGCGAGCTTGACTAGCTACGTGTTTAATAGTGGTTTTTGAACTTGTTATTAAATCGTAGTAAAACGCCTAAATAACAAAATTCATCAACAACTGAAATACCGTTTCCTTCATATGTCCATGATTCCGATTCCTTAATATTCCCACCATTTCGAAAAAACTACAATTTTTGGTCTTTTCAGTGTTAACAGTTTAATTTTCCATTTTTTAGTGTAATCACATAAACAATTAAGCAAACTATGTAGAACCTTCTACAGATTCAGAGAAAAGAACCAAATCATCGGCATTTAAAAGTAAAAATAGACTGAGATCACCGAATTCGTATGTACTTGCACCATTTTCAATAAAACTATTTTCAAAATAATTTATAAACATGGAAAAGAGTAGATGGGGATAAGATTTCCCCTTGGCATCAATCCCAATATGACCTAGTAAAAAAATCAGAACATTTCCCATTCACAAAAAACACATGATTTTACAAATTAATACAGACCCTTAATAACTTTCAAGAATTTCCCTCTGATGCCCAGTTTGATTAACTTATACCATAAACTTACTCTATCAACAAAGTCGAATGCTTTCCGAAAATCAACAAAACAGCAATATAATCTTTTTTTTGGTTGATAAAGGTTTGGAAAATTATATATTGTAAAGCAAAAATTGCATCAACTGTACTAAACCCGATCGGAAACCAATCTGCGCATCCGTAAGAATTTCTTGATCAGAACAAACCTTTGCAAGTCGTCTTGTTAAGAAATAGAACAAGAAGTGAATAATTTTACACAACACAGCTCATTAAACTTATTCCTCTGAAATTGTTAGGGTCTGTAGTAACACACCCTTTTTATGAATAGGGACAATAAGTGCTGACGACCAGTCTGCTGGAAAGCATTCAGCTTCTAAGATATTATTGAAAAGAGTGTGTAATGATGGAATCAGCATATTTTTACATAAGATAAAACATTCGTTGAGCAGACCATCCGGACCATGAGATTTACCCTTCTTAAGATTAGAAATTGCAAAGTTATTTCTTCCATAGAAATTGGAGAATCTAATTCATTAAAGATGACGTCATTTTCGCAATCGCTGTTATCAGTATCGGATACGAAATTACCATCTTCATTACCGTGACCTGCTACGTTTTTGAAATGATCAATAAGTTGATCCATTGGCATTTGAGGAGCTTTTGTTTTTTAGCAGTGACTATACTAATGTGTGACGATGATTAGTATGATGTTTATACAAATGACAGTACATGTACACCGTCAAAGGATGTAAACAGAATAAGAGTTGTCATCAAAATAAACGTCGAATGTCGATACAAAATCATTATGCTGTAACATTGTAATTGGGACGATTCGAACAGGCTAATTTTTGCTCAATATATTGTTTCCGGCGTATCCAGATGATGTCTTTTAACTGCCACTAGGGGAGATTACAAGTTTTCCTGTCTGATAATTTGGAGTTTTCCCAGTCGATCACATTGATCGCCTGTGTTGCATAGTCTGTCAGTCTGTAATACGATTTGTTAATCTGTGACGCGGACTGTTTTCTTTCAGATCAGGTTGATTGGGATTCCGCTTCTTTCCAATTTTCCTCAAGGCGGACCCCAAACGTCCTTTCGTCTCTCCTACTAGTTACCCAAACGCCGCACGTAAAATAGTCACTGGTTGTCGAAAATAGCATTACACAAATTAGTTGTCTCTCTTCTTTGATGTTTTATGTGAAGAGGTTTGATAAAGCACAATAATAATGGTCATAGCCGGGAAAAGAGATCACTTCACTAGAGGTCAGAGTGTCAAAGATCAAACCTTTTCACTCTGAGACACAGATTCATATTAGAAAAGCAAAGTGAATGAATTTGTCTAGAATGACATCAAAATGTCTCGTCAAAGCAAAGTCGATTTATGAATGATGAATTAATACTGTACATGATTTTTGTAATAACCATGCTTCTTTGTGTGTTCTAGATAATGGCACTACTGTGGGCAGAAGAATATGACGGATCTTACAAAAAAGGGGGAGTAACTCTGCGGACACTCGGGTCGTACACCATGCTTACTGTCCCCGAGACCGGACTGTATATTGTTTATAGTGATTTGGAGTTCAGAGGGACCATTGACTCGGAGGGAGACTCGCACAAAACATATATTCAAGTACATTCCTTAGTGAAATATCCTAACAAAGTGGTGCAAATGCACCGATTTTTGCTGAAGGAAAATGACATAAAGAAAAGCGTAGCTACAGCTGTGTTGGAGGCAGTTAACGCCGGTGATTTCGGTCTTCGTTGCCGTAAAAAGACATGAGTTGTATTTATGACGACTCTCTCACAATAAAAACAGATTCGGTTTATTACAATTTGCATTAATGTTGGTGATATGACGTTTATGTTGTTTGTGTGGATTGGAAACGTCCCATGGGACTATTTCCTGAACAGTTGACCGTTCCTCGAAAAAAATCTGCTTTTTTTAAAGGTGCCTAATGTCTGTATTCGTGTTATCTTCGTTACGTGATTGAGGACAGAAGTGTTCAAAATACCAATATTACGTTTCGACGAGATAGGAGCCTGCAGCGAGGGAAAGACCAAGAAAAATCGTGGAAAAGTTTGCAAAACTATCTTAGTCACGTCTTTAATGCGAATTTGAATGAACTCATCTAATTGTTTTGAGGCAAGATGCTGCACTATTATATAAGGCAGACTGATTGCTCGGCTAAATTGTCCACATATCCTTCGGTGTAGAGCCTCTTTCTGAAATATTTACCTTCATCCCGCATAGGTTTTGATTTAACCGATGTATCAAAAGTTGCTTCCCTCCATTTCTGATCTACCAGAGTTACTTCCCTTCAGTAATGGACAGAGTTTAAACAAAAGGGAAGTAACTCTGGTAAAATCAGGATCAACCGCAGACGACCGTAGGGGAGAAAAATCTTATATTATGTATTTACATGGAAATACGTATAGCACCGTGCAACTTTTCTCCAGTTTCTAGATTGTCCCCGAGGATAATAGAACAGGTTCATTGAGGGAAAATAATATATGTCAGTTGTCGGTTGAGGTTCATGTTGTTGGGGACATGTTGGTTGGGGACATGTTGTTGGGGTCGCCGCCGTACCTATGAGCCGGAAACTTAATCATTATTTTATTGAAGTGTCATAAGTATTAGATTTTAGCCAGTAAATAAACAGAAAAAAAAGCGAATTGCTATAAGTCAATCCGTACACTTAGCGTTGATATTAATTAATTTGTGTATTTTGTTTTACTATCACAGAGAGTCGTGTACACTTGGAGTAATACATCATTATATTAGATGTACAGAGGTAGAACAGCGTTGTCATTCTTGAGTTTACTCCATAAATGGATGGAGTAGCACGTGTACGCGTATGTACGGTTTGACTTGATGACCCCTTCCCGGCTTCGATGGACGGGTCTCTCGCTGTGTAGTGCGCATGAGCGTGTGATGAACTTAATGAACTTCGGCATGCATCACAATCGTGTGTTACTCTATCATATGATCTGAAATTAGTGTACGTTTTAGCTATTCAACAAAATGTGGGATCTTTCTGTTATCTCCTTTTGTGATGCGGGCACGTATGTAAAAATCACAAAAGACAACATGTCAACTATCCTGTGAAAATAAACGATGTTTTGTTTCGGTAGAAAATGAAACAGAGTGCAGTAAACTTTAACTCCTTCAGCTTTTTTTACCTTTTGAAGAACATGTCAGTGATGTTAAAGATGCTCCACCGCTGACAAATGGTATACTTTCGCTATCCTAAAAACAGGAGCAGACGATTTTGTATTTTTTCTTCAGTTACTAAAAAGTTACTTACTTCTACACATTACCACCATTTAAAAAGTTCGAGTTCTAATTTACTTAATGTTAAAAAATATGAAAAATGATTCAATTGCATCCCGAAAAAATTAAGTGGCCACTATATCCTATATGGAATTAAGTACTGATTGCGCATGCATCAAAGGCAAAATAATATATTTCATATTATTTTTTTTGTGTTTATTATCGGCCACATATATTTACGACGATTAAAACACCAATTATAAGTCAAAATGATGGAATATTATATTTATGCTTCTGTCGGTGCTTGTGCATCTTTAATATTACATCCTCGCATATTCTCAGGGTTACTACTCACTGTCCTTAATATCCAATTTATTGGTCTACAAGTGCCCAGAAGCTGAGATTTGTTATTTGTGTAAAGTGTTTTTTTCACATCATTGGTTGTACAAATGTAACTGGTGTGTGTAATTTGATGCAATATATGTTTCCAAACAATCTATTGTTGTGCGTAAAAGTTCATGTACATACGGCCGTGTACATGAATTTTTGGTTGAAAGGAGTTATGAGAGTATGGAGACGTTGATTTATAGCGAATGAGATATCCCTTTGCAGCGCTTGTATAAGTATTTATCTTGGAAAAAAAAAAAAAAAAATAAAACGCCTTTTTGGTTTGATGAATTCCAACTATAAAACACACATGTATTTTGTACCAAAGTAAGAATTACTCTTGTCGGGTTAATTTAAGTGCGGGGGTCGAATAATTTAATATTTTTGTTCCGTGTATAGCTTGTCACTGATTTCTGTTAAGTTATCGCGTTTCCTCGATTTCAAGTAAACCATTTCACGCAGATATTTCGAGTAAATTATATTCCGGATGTAACGCGTAGTTGTTAAAAAGAGAGAGTTCTCTGAGAAGTTTAATGTAATATGGTATATATGATCTACTTGGAGTTATCGTTTCATTGATACTCATTTACTATTGATTTAGGGATGCGCGGTCATAAAGATACTCTGTAATTCTAAAGTTCATAAAATTATAAAAATGTGTTTTTCCATTAAACATAATTCAAAAACAGGAAATTACCTCATTGCTTATCCAGAAAAAGTAATACATGTCCTTCAGATTGATTGTGCATAACGAAATTCAATGAAAATATCCTAGTTATTATATGTGACTTGAAATTGAAATGTTAAATAAATATTGTTGTTTTGACTAATATCGTTTGATTTTTCGATGTTACGAATTTATATCACGGTAGGCCGATGTGTTGAACCTTATCATGAACTTGTTATGTTAAATTTATACCCGCAACCGAAGTTATTGTTGGGTGGGAGTGGTATATTGTAATCAGACAGCTCTGTCTGTCCGTCCAAGAAACCGCCAGAAAATGTCCGGAACAACTACTCCAAAGGCTCCCTTGGTCAGTCTCTATGCTACAACTTGATGCTGTGAGGGACCACGTGTAGATGTGCCATACATGTTTACGTTTTGCTGAATGCATTTTGACATGAACACAGTTTTTGTATTAATGGTTGTGTGAAGTTGGCTCGATATACGACATTCGACATTCAACATTCAAATATCGTTGGCCACCGACGGCCTTTTGAATGTTGTGCAGCTCGACATACGACATTCAACATTCGGAACCTATATATAAACTGACAGACGAACGGACTTTTGAATGTTGTGCAGCTCGACATACGACATTCAACATTCGGAACTTATATATAACTGACAGACGAACAAACTTTTGAATGTTGTGCAGCTCGACATACGACATTCAACATTCGGAACTTATATATAACTGACAGACGAACGGACTTTTGAATGTTGTGCAGCTGGACATACGACATTCAACATTCGGAACTTATATATAACTGACAGACGAACGGACTTTTGAATGTTGTGCAGCTCGACATACGACATTCAACATTCGGAACTTATATATAACTGACAGACGAACGGACTTTTGAATGTTGTGCAGCTCGACATACGACATTCAACATTCGGAACTTATATATAACTGACAGACGAACGGACTTTTGAATGTTGTGCAGCTCAACATACGACATTCAACATTCGGAACTTATGTATATAACTGACTAACGAACGGATTTTGAATGTTGTGCAGCTCGACATTCGACATTCAACATTCAGAAAGTATGTATAACTGACAAACGAACGGACTTTTGAATGTTGCGCAGCTCGACATTCGACATTCAACATTCAAAAAACCAATAAACTGGCCAACGACAACAGAATCTGAATGTTGCACAGCTCGACATACGACATTCAAACATTCAGAACTTATGTATAACTGATAAACGAACGGACTTTTGAATCTTTTGAATGTTGTGCAGCTCGACATACGACATTCAACATTCGGATTTTATATATAACTTACAGACGAACGGACTTTTGAATGTTGTGCAGCTCAACATACGACATTCAACATTCGGAACTTATGTATAACTGACTAAGGAACGGACTTTTGAATGTTGTGCAGCTCGACATTCGACATTCAACATTCAGAACGTATGTATAACTGACAAACGAACGGACTTTTGAATGTTTCGCAGCTCGACATTCGACATTCAACATTCAAAAAACCAATCACTGGCCAACGACAACAGAATCTGAATGTTGCACAGCTCGACATACGACATTCAACATTCAGAAATAATGTATAACTGATAAACGAACGGACTTCTGAATGTTGTGCAGCTCGACATTCGACATTCAACATTCAAAACCAATAACTGGTCAACGACAACAGAATCTGAATGTTGCGCAGCTCGACATACGACATTCAACATTCGGAAACTTATATATAACTGACAAACGGACGGACTTTTGAATGTTGTGCAGCTCGACATTCGACATTTCAACATTCAGAACGTATGTATAACTGACAAACGAACGGACTTTTGAATGTTGCGCAGCTCGACATGCGACATTCAACATTCAAAAAACCAATAACTGGCCAACGACAACAGAATCTTAATGTTGCACAGCTCGACATACGACATTCAACATTCAGAACTAATGTATAACTGATAAACGAACGGAGTTTGAATGTTGTGCAGCTCGACATACGACATTCAACATTCGGAACTTATATATAACTGACTAACGAACGGACTTTTGAATGTTGTGCAGCTCAACATACGACATTCAACATTCAGAACTTATGTATAACTGATAAACGAACGGACTTTTGAATGTTGTGCAGCTCGACATACGACATGCAAACATTCGGAATTTATATATAACTTACAGGGACGAACGGACTTTTGAATGTTGTGCAGCTCAACATACGACATTCAACATTCGGAACTTATGTATAACTGACTAACGAACGGACTTTTGAATGTTGTGCAGCTCGACATTCGACATTCAACATTCAGAACGTATGTATAACTGACAAACGAACGGACTTTTGAATGTTTCGCAGCTCGACATTCGACATTCAACATTCAAAAAACCAATCACTGGCCAACGACAACAGAATCTGAATGTTGCACAGCTCGACATACGACATTCAACATTCAGAATTAATGTATAACTGATAAACGAACGGACTTCTGAATGTTGTGCAGCTCGACATTCGACATTCAACATTCAAAACCAATAACTGGTCAACGACAACAGAATCTGAATGTTGCGCAGCTCGACATACGACATTCAACATTCGGAACTTATATTCTAACTGACAAACGGACGGACTTTTGAATGTTGTGCAGCTCGACATACGACATTGAACATTCGGAACTTATATATACATGTAACAATTACAGACGAACGGACTTTTGAATGTTGTGCAGCTCAACATACGACATTCAACATTCGGAACTTATATATAACTGACAGACGAACGGACTCTTTTGAATGTTGTGCAGCTCGACATACGACATTCAACATTCGGAACTTATATATAACTGACAGACGAACGGACTTTTGAATGTTGTGCAGCTCGACATTACGACATTCAACATTCGGAACTTCTATATAACTGACTAACGAACGGACTTTTGAATGTTGTGCAGCTAGACATACGACATTCAAACATTCGGAACTTATATATAACTGACTAAACGAAACGGACTTTTGAATGTTGTGCAGCTCGACATACAACATTCAACATTCAAAACCAATAACTGGCCAACGACAACAGAATCTGAAATGTTTCGCAGCTCAACATACGACATTCAACATTCGAAACTTATACATAAACTAACTAATGAACGGACTTTTGAATGTTGTGCAGCTCGACATATAATAATCAACATTCAAGCTTGATCGGAATTTTGAATGTCGTGTTGCTCGACTTACGACATTTAACATTGAAAACCATATATAGATAGCCAACAGGAACGGACTTTTGTATGTCGTACAGCTCAACATACGACATTCAACATGCCGAATTTGATTATTGTTCAGTCTTCCACATACGACATTCAACATTCAAATTTTATATATATGACAAACGAACAGAGTTTTAAATGTTTTGCATATCGATATTCAACATTTTAACGTACACAAACTATACCTGACCTAATGAGCGGAATTTTAAATGGTGTTTAGCTTGACATTCAACACGTTATTTTCTTTTTGACGTTTTATGTTTCGACATTTGACAGTTAACATTTAGAATGTGACTGTTGAAATCAAATGTCGTGTTTTATATGTATAACGGAATCTTTCTCCAACACAATTTCGAAGATTGTTTTCTTCTTTATTTTGTGTGTTAGCTGATTTTTACCATGCTCACATAGGCGCAATGAAGATGGATAATAGTAGATAGATGTGAGACAATACGCCAAAAACATGAGATGGCAAAACCAGACACCAAATTAGCAACAGGAATACCACTTCGTCGTCTTCTTACCTAGAGTTTGTCGCGTTGTCACTATATCTTTTTCTTATCGCGTAATCATATATCATATTGTCGCCTTGGCCGCTCCTGGAGTTGATTGTGCAAGAATGCGACCTTACGACAAAGCGACAATGCGCTGAATGTTAAATGTTGTAACAACATGTAATTATGGTATAATTTGTATCCTAATTATTTGGGATTCGTATTAGTACATACTTATGATAGATAAAAAATCAGTTAATTACCGAAGAGATATAAGATATTGATGGTGTGAAATTTTAGCAGTTTTGTTTTTTGAAGGTAAGCACCGGTCGCTATTGTATGTGGCCTGCTATGAAAATTTATTAAAAGTTGTCAGAAATACATCAGGGCCGTTTCTGATAGAATATCAAACTATGAAGAAATGTCTTATTTTTTTCAGTATGCATATCTCGACCAACATCTTGAAATGCGTATCATCATGCTATATATTCTCCATTGGAATGGTACTGCATGGACTTCCAACAGCTTTATGACACCAAATCCGATTTATCCTTTCAAAGAGTCAAATCTCACGAGAAATTGCTATTTATTGTAACAGTGATTATATGCAGGTGTGCCTCTGTGCAGGTCTCCGAAGAATTTAGATTTTTATTCTTAATTAATAGGACTACTGTGATCTTAAATTTAGATAAATTACACTTTTGAGAAAGGAATGACAAAGACTAAACTAAAGTTAGGTTAAGAGGATCGAGACACCTCCAAGTCTGCAGGCACGATGCCATATTTATATTGTGTTGTTCGGTATTCCTCATATATCTATGTTTTTATACATTTTACAGAAACCTTGTAACATCATGTTTGGTGATCATAAACTTAATCACCATATAATTACTGGTTATATAAATATCACCTAAACCAATGTTCTTGTAAGAAAGAAAAATGTTGATCAGTGTGTCAGTGGCTTTAGTGCATAACCTTTTTCTAGTGATGTAAGTGATATGAGGTTTATATACAGAGATCTATATTTGTTCAAATGTAAATCAATTTTATGCAAGAATTGTTGGAACGAAAATTATCCAGTAAATACATGTCCTCTTAACTCTTAACAAATATGTATATATGACAGTGATTTTCAAACTCAAATCTGAACTTACTTCAAGCATAGTAGCAAATACTAATTTCGCGTTTTTGAATTCCAACATGCGAAAGGCAGGGGCACACAACAACAGAATTGTTGGACTTACTCACTTGAATATTGTTTTGGTTTGCGTGTGTATATTGCTTCATATTGTGTTCGTATGCAAAAAGTATTGCATGAAGCTTGAGGAATGTGTTCACAGAAGAGAGTTGTTGCCTCCGTGAAGTTGATTCCTACTTCCTTATTCCATTACTTATTCGATTCCCTGATTTCTTATTCGATTTCCTATTTACTTATTTCGACTCCAGGTAATTATTAACATCATAAATGGTTTAAAATGCATTGTATGTATTCTGATGCACACTTATCTTATACTCTTTGATTCCAATCCTAACCGGATTAGATGGTGTTCAGAGCCAAGAGGCACCACAAGATGGAGAGGCTGGTGCGGCATTTCCATCAAAGATTTTGTCTTACAATAGCACGGTTTATCTATATAGGGTATGTGCCCGAGGGTTGGTTATCTGAGACAGAGCAAGCCAACATACATGACAGATATGCCCTTACCCAGGGCATTGAGAGTTTTTGCTTCATTGTTTGTCAATATCGTGTTGGCAAGGCGTTTTTTGATTTTGAAAAAAAAAACCCGCTTTACTTGAGGAACCTTGTCGTTTCCGTTTGGTGACTGCCCCTTTGTATGGGTCCAACCTTTTTCGAGGGACTCTTTCTTCTATTCCAAAGGATTTGAAGGAGGCCTTGGTAACTTCTGCCCTTCGTTTGAAGATAATGCGGGAAGGCCAGTACCTCACAGTGGTCAGCGCCTCCTGATAAGATGGCTGGAACTTCATGCTCCCCAGTCCTGCTGTGCAGCCGAAATCGCAAGCCTTAGTTGAAAGGGCAACAAGAGAAAAGGTTGATAAAGATAAAACCCACTCCTGGGGGCAATTACGAAGAGTTCCTGACTCTTTCTCCCTTTCCTTTGTCGTTCCAGACGAAAGTTCTTTTCTGCAGGGCTCCGCTCCTCCAATTGTAGATTCTGGTTCTTTGAGGAATAGATTTCAGGAGAGGAAACGGATTTCTGCATTTCAGGGGAATAGATGTTTACATCTATTTCGACGATTCTTTCATGCTCCAGCTAGTGTGGTATTCTTTAGAATAGAACACCCGTCCTGGTCCTGAAAGTCGGCTTCATTCCTTCCAGGGAGAAGACCGAGGTTTCCCCTTCTGAAAGACTTTGTCTTTCCTGGGAAACTGTTTCCAACACGGTTCAGAGTATTGCCTTTCCACCGTAGGAGAAGATCGAGAAGGCTAAAGATCTTGTTTTGACCTCCATCGGCTCGTCCCACGTCTAGGTTCCTTGATTTCTGGGTTTACCTCAATGCTCTGGCAGATTTAGTCCCTCTAGGGAGACGTTATATCAGACCTCCCCAGATGTTCTTCCTTGCGAACTGGGTCCATGCATCATCAGGGAATTAGCTTCCTCTTCAACCAGTCGGAGAAGGATTTATTCGTGTGTTAAACTATAAAAGACAATGTTCTATGGGGGATTCAGTTGTCCACGAAAGGGGCGGAGGGCCTTACCTACCTGGGTGGCCATCGCCAGTCCTTTGTGCCCTCGCTATCTGTATTCACTGTTTTTAGTCAAGCATCTTCCGGACAGGTTGACTGTTCTAGCAGATACTCTTTCAAGGCGCCGCCAGCCGGTTCTGTCAGAATGGCAGCTAAATCCCTCGATCTTCGCGGGCATTTTTCAGATGTGGAACAGGCCTCACATAGACCATTTCGCCAAAATTTCGCCCTGAACAACTAGTTGCCAACCTTTGTCTATCCGGTGGTAACAGACCAAAATAATTGTGGACGCACTGTATCTGGTTTGGGACGGATGCATTATTATGCTTCCCTTTCCATATAACCAGGTATGCAGGGTTCTACATTAGCTTTGGGAGGATTATTGCTCTCCTTCTGATATTGCCCCTTTGGGTGAGACAACTCTGATTTCCGGAGCTCTTTGTAGTTTTTGGTAGATGTTCCTCTAGCTCTCCCACCCAAACCAATATCCTGCGCCCAGTCACGGTCCAGGAGTAATGCATTACAAGTCCCGAGAAACCTCCACCTTCACACGCGGAAGCTATCTCAAGACGCCTCGTCTCAGGCAGGTTTTTCTTTCGGACGTGTCACAGTATCCATCACCACCCGATCAATTATGTCTTTCCTCTTTCTGCGTCTTCTACCAGTCACGAAGATTTTCTGTGACTGGTGAATCGGTTAGAAGGATGGATCGGCCAAGGACTCTGTCCAGTCTTCATTGCTGATTTCCTTCTCTTTTTGTTTAGATAATGCAATTTATCGCAGAACTATTGTCTTGATAGACCGGATGGTAGCATCATCCCGCCCTCTTTGTCTGCCTTTATTGAGGGGAGGGAGGGGTAGTTCAGGCTGGGAAATGTATTACTGAAAGAAAAATTGAGGCTTTTGCTATGTAAAACCAATTTTCATGATGTAATATTTATCATAACTTTTTGGAGTCCCATCCTTCTCTTTCCTCCCCTTTCCTCCCAGCCATTCTTTTGCCCTTGTGATTCTTTATAAGCTCTATTATTATGGAAGTAAAGGTTAAATAGATCATTTCGATGCTTAATAATGCATTTTGAACAATTTGTGATACCCATTAGTACCTACAAAACGAATAAGTAATTTGTCATGTCTGATCTCGGTCGCCTTAGTTTCAAAGAGACGAAACATGAAATGGACGACAATCATGGCAAAATAAATGACGAACTTGATGAAAATAAGGAACCAGAACTGTTTTGAGTTTGTAATAGCGTTTTGTGTGGACTCTAACTGGTCCATATGGCCTCTTCAAATTCAGTAAGTTTACACAAAAAATATATCTTAGTTACACTATTTTCTAGTTTGGAACTGATTCAGCAGTACCAGGTATTGCAATTATGGATTCAGTTATCATGGAAGCAAATCAAAAATATTTTTTCAACTATCTTATTTAGCAATATTGAATACCCATCATTTGGGGATGCATTGATAAAATAGGAGAGATATCCATTCCTTACATTCAGTTATAAAGTCGTTTATATCCAAATAACCTGTTTGAATTCTTGTGGTCCGATTTCTTGATCCCCTGCTTAGTCAATGCCATGATACACATGATGTCATTCAAATCACAACACCTTCGGGTCTGCTAACATATTATAGATTAGACTATATTCATTCTTAGCGGTCAGAGAAGATGGTACTGTTCTAATATAGACAAGTTGGGCCAAATTTAACCCTGAACACTTTTACCCAAGGAGTATCAGGCAACCATTCTGGGAGGCTATTGTATGAAGAATGACATACAATATGTATATTCACCCCTAGCCGAGCTCTGTCGATTTCATCATTACAAAAAGCCCACCAGTTCCTCCACAATGTTAAATTTAGTTGAACTGGTACATATAAACTTAGACTTAGATATAAACATTGTACATTGTGAATCAGAATGGGTTAATTAGCAAGCTCAATAACACTTAATGTTGATTGATGAATTGAAAATGTCACAAAATGCAAAATATTAAAACAAAATCCTGCTGATAAGACGATGACATTGATTGAATGAAGAATTACCAAAGTCGAGCTGCACAAATTTGAAAACATAGATGGGTCACAAGATACTTAACGTTTTACACTAGCGTGACGTCGAACGGCGTCAAATACGGACAAGGGTTTAAATAAAAAATGTCACATAAACAAATGTCTAATATAGAAACACAATATTAATGTGATAATTATCTAATCCTTATAATATGAGCCTATAGGACCATACTGCAATAAACTATATGATTATATACATTTGTATATTGTGTTCGTGTCTGCCAATATTTCCATTCCGATTGAATTGTGGGATTCCTGTAATGTACGTTTGTTGAAACTTCTCTCATGAAATCTCGCGAGCTTTTCGATATGTAATAATCCTGTCGCCTATAAAATTTAATTAAACGAACAAAACAATATTCATACGCATACATAAGATACGGAAACGAAGCCTACACTATAGTGTGTTTATTTACATTGAAGGAAGGTAACTGATTGGAGAATGTTTATTGTGGAATCTCGAACTGCAAATACATGTCGTTTGTATGTCGAGTCGTGAACCTGTGCAACATTCGATTCTGATGTTGCCGTTGGCCACCGTTATTGGTTTTGAATGTTGAAATGTCGAATGTCGAGCTGCACAACATTCAAAAGTCCGTTCGTTTATCAGTTATACATAAGTTCTCCGGAATGTTGAATGTCGAATGTCGAGCTGCGCAACATTCAATAAGTCCGTTCGTTTGTCAGTTATACATACGTTCTGAATGATTGAATGTCCGAATGTCGAGCTGCACATCATTCAAAAGTCCGTTCGTTTTTATCGGTTTACATTACGTTTGAATGTTGAATGTCGATGTCGAGATTGCGCAACATTCAAAAGTCCGTCAGTGTGGTCAGTTAATACATTAGTTTTGAATGTTGAATGTCGAATTTTTCGAGCTGCACAACATTCAAAAGTCCGTTCGTTTGTCACTTAAATATATATATAGTTTCCGAATGTTGAATGTCGTATGTCGAGCTGCACAACATTCAAAAGTCCGTTCGTGTCAGTCAGATTTAGTTTTATAAGTTCCGAATGTTGAATGTCGTTTATGTTGAGTTTGCACAACATTTCAAAAGTCCGTTCGTTCAGTCAAGTTATTACATACAAGTTCCGAATGTTGAATGTCGAGCTGTCGAATGTCGAGATTTGGTTTTGTTTGGTGCACAACATTTTAAAAGTCCGTTATCGTTTGATCAGTTTATACATTGTTGAAGTTCTGAGCGGCGAAGTCCGTCGTTTGAATGTTCGAAAATGTCGAGCTGTGCAACATTCAGATTCTTTTTGTCGTTGGCCAGTTATTGGTTTTGAATGTTGAATGTCGAATGTCGAGCTGCAACAAACATTCAAAAGTCCATTCGTTTATCACTTATACATCAGTTCTGAATGTTGAATGATTCGAATGTCGAGCATGCCGCACACATCCAAAAGTCCGTTCGTTTGTCACTGGCCTCTTACGGTTCTGAATTGGTTGAATGTCGTATGTCGAGCTCGGTAGCGTTCATTCACGACGCGTGCAACATTCTGATTCTGTTGTCGTTGGCCAGGTTATTGGTTCATGAATGTTGAATGTCGAATGTCGAGCTGCACAACATTTAAAAGTCCGTTCGTTTATCAGTTTATACATAAAGTTCTCGAATGTTGAATGTCGAATGTCGATGCTGCAGCAACATTCAGATTTCCTTTGTTCGTTGGCCCAGTTATGGTTTTTGAATGTTGAATGTCGAATGTCGAGCTGCACAAAACATTCAAAAGTCCATTCGTTTATCAATTTATACATCAGTAGTCTGAATGTTGAATGTCGAATGTCGAGCTGCGCAACATCCAAAAGTCCGTTCTGTTTGTCACTTATACATACGTTCTGAATGTTGAATGTCGTAATGTCGAGCTGTGCAACATTCTGATTCTGTTGTCGTTAGGCAAAGTATATTGGGTTTTGAATGTTGAATGTCGAATGTCGAGCTGCACAACATTTAAAAGTCCGTTCGTTTATCAGTTATACATAAGTTCTGAATGTTGAATCGTCGAATGTCAGAGCTGCGCAACATTCAAAAGTCCGTTCGTTTGTCAGTTTTAAATACGTTCCTGAATGATGAATGTCGAATGTCGAGCTGCACATCATTCAAAAAGTCCGTTCGTTTATCGGTTATCTCATAAGTTCTGAAATGTTGAATGTCGAATGTCGAGCTGCGAAATCATTCAAAAGTCCTCTCAGTGGTCAGTTTCTAAATAAGTTTTGAATGTTGACTTGTCGAATTTGCGAGCTGAACAACATTCAAAAGTCCGTTCGTTTGTCAATTATATATATATAAGTTCCGAATGTTGAATGTCGTATGTCGAGCTGCACAACATTCAAAAGTCCGTTCGTTTTTCAGTTAGTATATTAGTTCCGAATGTTGAATGGTGTCGAATGTTGAGCTTGCACAACATTCAAAAGTCCGTTCGTCAGTTATAAAGTATATACAAGTTTCCGAATGTTGAATGTCGAATGTTGTGCTGCAACAACATTTAAAAGTCAGTCCGATTCGTTTATCAGTTATACATATAGTTCTGAATGTTGAATGTGAATGTCGGAGCTGTGAAACATTCATATTTCTCTTTTCGTTGGCCAGTTATTACGTTTTGAATGTTGAATGTCGAATGTCGCGAGCTGCACAACATTCACACAAAGTCCATTCGTTTATCAATTATACATCTGTTCTGAATGTTGATGATGTCGAATGTCTGAGCTGCGCCAACATCCAAAAGTCCGTTCGTTTGTCACAGTTATACGTATTCGACTGTTCTGAATGAATGTTGAATGTCGTATGACCGCGCTGTGGCAACATTCAGATTCAACTGTTGTCGTTGGCCAGTTATACATAAAGTTTTTGAATGTTTGAATGTCGAATGTTTCGAGCTGCACTAACATTTAAAAGTCCGTTCGTTTATCAGTTATACATAAGTTCTGAATGTTGAATGTCGAATGTCGAGCTGTGCAACATTCAGAAAGTCCTGTTTCGTTGGCTAGTCAGTTTTGTTAAGTTTGAATGTTGAATGTCGAATGTCGAGCTGCACAACATTCAAAAGTCCGTTCGTTTATCAGTTATACATCAGTTCTGAATGTTGAATGTCGAATGTCTGAGCTGCGACAACATCCAAAAGTCCGTTCGTTTGTCAGGTTATACAATAGTTCCTGAATGTTGAATGTCGAATGTCGAGCTGCACAACATTCAAAAGTTCCGTTCGTTAGGTCAGTATATACAATAAGTTCCGAATGTTGAATGTCGTATGTTGAGCTGCACAACATCCCAAAAGGTCCGTTCGTCTTGTCAGTTATATACATATGTTCCGAATGTTGAATGTCGTATGTCGAGCTGACACAACATTCAAAAGTCCGTTCGTCGGTAAGTTACATGTATATATAAGTTCTCCGGGAATGTTGAATGTCGTATGTCGAGGAGCTGCACAACATTCAAAAGTCCGTCCCGTTTTTTGTCAGTTATATATAAGTTCCGAATGTTGAATGTCGTATGTCGAGACTGCGCAACATTCGAAAAAGTCCGTTCGTTTTGTCAATTTATACATCACGTTCTGAATGTTGAATGTCGAATGTTCGAGCTGCACAACATTCAAAAGTCCGTTCGTTAGTCATTCTTGTTTATTTATAAGTTACCGAATGTTGAAAATGTCGTTTATGTCGGAGCTGCAAACATTCTGAATAAGTCCTTTCGTTTGTCAAGTTATCTAAAATAAGTCTATCGTTCTGAATGTTGAATGTCGAATGTCGAGCTGCACAACATTCAAAAGTCCGTTCGTTTAGTCAGTTATACATAAGTTCTGAATGTTGAATGTCGTCATGTCGAGCTGTGCAATAAATTCAGATTCTGTGTCGTTGGCCAGTTATTGGTCAGTTATTGGTTTGCTTTGAATGTTGAATGTCGAATGTCGAGCTGCGCAACATTCAAAAGTCCGTTCGTTTGTCAGTTATACATATACCTTTCTGAATGTTGAATGTCGAATGTCGAGCTGCAGGGCTGCACAGCATTCAAAAGTCCGTTCGTATAGTCAGTTATTCATACTATTTGTTCCGAATGTTGAATGTCGTTATGTTGTAGCTGCACAACATTCAAAAGTCCGGTTCGTCTGTCAGTTTATTTATAAGTTCCGAATGTTGAATGTCGTATGTCGAGCTGCACAACATTCAAAAGTCCGTTCGTCTTGTCAGTATTATATATAAGTTACGAATGTTGAATGTTCGTATGTCAGAGCTAGTGCACAACATTCAATTTCTGTTTGTATTTGGCCCCAGTTTTTGGTTGTTGAATGTTGAATGTCGAAATGTCGAGCTGCAACAACATTAAAAAAAGTCCGTTCGTTTATCAGATTATACATAAGTTCTGAATGTTGATGAATGTCCAGAATGTCGAGCTTGTGCAAACATTCACAATTCTGTTGTCGTTTGCCAGTTATTTGGTTTTTGAATGTTTGAATTG
Source organism: Argopecten irradians (assembly GCF_041381155.1). Classification (NCBI taxonomy): domain Eukaryota; kingdom Metazoa; phylum Mollusca; class Bivalvia; order Pectinida; family Pectinidae; genus Argopecten; species Argopecten irradians. The sequence goes on from NW_027188213.1 coordinate 23,083, forward strand.
TCGAATGTCGTGCTGCTCACATTCAAAATGTCCGTTCGTTTATCAGTTATAATCAGTTCTGAATGTATGAATGTCGCAATGTCGAGCTGCAACAACATTCAAAAGTCCGTTCGTTTGTCAGTTATACATACGTTCTGAATGTTGAATGTCGAATGTCGAGCAGCACAACATTCAAAAGTTCGTTCGTTTAGTCAGTCTATACAATAAGTTCCGAATGTTGAATGTCGTTATGTTGAGCTGCCACAACATCCAAAAGTCCGTTCGTCTGTCAGTTATATATAAGTTCCGAATGTTTTGAATGTAGTGATGTCAGAGCTGCACTATACATGTCAAAAAGTCCGTTCGTCGGTAAGTTCATGTCATATATATGTTCCGAATTGTTTGAATGTCAGTATTCGAGCTGCAACATCATTCAAAAGTCCGTCCGTATTGTCAGTGTTATATAAGTTTCTCGTAATGTTGAATGTCGTATTGTCGAGCTGCACAACATTCAATAAGTCCGTTCGTTTGTCAATTATACATAACGTTCTGAATGTTGAATGGTCGAATGTCGAGCTGCACAACATTCAAAAGTCCGTTCGTTTGTCAGTTATATATAAGTTTCCGAATGTTGAATGTCGTATGTCGAGCTGCACTCTCAACATTCAAAAGTCCGTTTTCGTTTTTGTTTCACGTTACTATATAAGTTCTGAATGTTGAATGTCGAAAATGTCGAGTGCACAACATTCAATAAGGTCCGTTCGTTTATCAGTTATAATATGGTTCCTGAATGTTTGAATGTCGTATGTCGAGCTGTGCAACATTCAGATTCTGTGTACTGTCGTTGGCCAGTTATACATTTTTTGAATGTTGAATGTCGAATGTCGAGCTGCGCAACATTCAAAAGTCCGTTACGTTTTGTCAGTTATACATAACTTTCCTGAATGTTGAATGTCGACATGTCGAGCTGCACAACATTCAATAAGTCCGTTCGAGTTTTTGTCATGTTATACATAAGTTTCCGAATGTTGAATGTCGTATGTTGAGCTACACAACATTCAAAAGTCCCGTCGTCCTGTCAGGTTATATATACAAAGTTCCGAATGTTGAATGTCGTATTGTCGAGCTGCACAACATTCAAAGTCCGTTCGTACTGTACAGCTTATATATAATGTTCCGAATGCTGTTGAATGTCGTATGTCGAGCTGCACAACATTCAAAAGGTCCGTTCGTTTGTCAGTTATATATAAGTTCCGAATGTTGAATGTCGTATTTGAGCTGAACAACATTCAAAAGTACCCGTTCAGTCTGTCAGTTATATATAAGTCCGAATGTTGAATGTCGTATTTCGGAGCTGTCGAGATGCACAACATTCAAAAACAGTCTGTTCGTCTGTCAGTTATATATAAGGTTCCGAATGTTTGAATGTCGTATATGTCGAGCTGCACCACATTCAAAAGTCCGTTCGTCTGTCAGTTATATATAGGTTTCCGAATGTTTGAATGTCGAATGTCGAGCTGCTCATCAGACATTCAAAAGTACCAGTTCGTTTATCAGTTATACACTCAGTTCTCAATGGTTGAATGGTCGAATGTCGAGACTGCGCAACATCCAAAAAGTTCGTTCGTTTTGTCACTTATACATACGTTCTGAATGTTGAGGTTCGAATGTCGAGCTTGCACAACATTCAAAAAGTTCGTTCGTTAGTCAGTTATTACATAAGTTCCGAATGTTGAAATGTGTTATGTTGAGCTGCACAACATTCAAAAGTCCGTTCGTCTGACAGTTAATATATAAGTCCGTAATGTTGAATGTTCGTATGTCGTGCTGCACACACATTCCAAAAGTCCGTTCGTCTGGTAAGTATATATATAAGTTCCGAATGTTGAATGTCGTATGTCGAGCTGTACACATTCAAAAAGTCCGTCATTTGTCAGGTTATATATAAGTTTTCCAAATGTTGAATGTCGTATGTCGAGCTGCGCAACATTCAAAATTGTTGTCGCTTGGCCAGGTTACTGGTTTTGAAATTGTTGTCGAGCTTGGTCCGTTCCAGTTACTGGTTTGAATGTTGAATGTCGTATGTCCGATTCGAGCTGTCAGCAACATTCAAAATGTAAAAGTCGAGCTGCACAACATCGTTCGTTTATCATTTTATGTTGTCAGAATGTCTATTTGACAATACATACGTTTTGAATGTTGAATGTCGAATGTCAAAAAATGTTGAATGTTATGTCGAGCTGCACAACATTCAAAAGTCTTTTCTAATCGTTGTATTTATTATAAAGTTGAATGTTGAATGTCGAATTTCGAGCTGCACAACATTCAAATATCTTTGTTTGTTTAGTACATAAGTTCAAAAATTGTGTCAATTTGAACAAATTTCGCACATTCGAAAAAAACGACAATGTCAGTGAATTATGAATGACATTAGTTGTATCATTGTATGTCAAATGTAGAATTCGAAATGGTTATACAATAAAAAAGTCCAATTTTAAGTAATATAAATACAGTTTTGTTGAATTATTAATTGAATTCGAGCTGCTGCGAAACAAAGATAAAGTGTTTACGACCGACAACACTTGTCGTTCACACTTATAAACAAATAATGTTGATATTCATAAGTCGATACTAACAACATTCAAAAGTCCAAATTCGTTTATTCAGTTTTAATTGCTTTCATGAATGTTTGATTTTGTCGAATTCGCAAATATCCCAACTGCACAACATTCAAAAGTCCGTTTCGTTTGATCAATATATAAATTTTCCATATTATGGTATGTCGAATTTGGACATTACATAATTCAAAAGTCATAGTTGTTCAAAATTCGACAGTTTAGCAATACAGTTCACTACAATGTAGTGAAATGTCGTATTTCGAGCATATTCAAAAGTTCTGTATTTACAATTTCACAAACATTTTGATTTAATAATGTCGTATTTAAGTTGAAGATAAATATTTCTGAATTTCATAATCCAACTTTTATCAAGTTCAAAATCCTTACAAATACAAGTGTAATTTAAATGTATATGTATTCTTGTCAAAATGTCGAGCGTTGCTATGATTTACAACATTTTGAAAACCATTAGTTAGTAAAATTCATTTATATAAATGTTATGGTTTATTAATGCAACATGAAGAAGTTCATGTTATAATGTTACGTATTAAATAATACGTTAAAATAAATGGGTAAAATCATTCAAAATGTCCGAATTTATGAAGTTATTCATTGTAAGTTCATAATGTTGAAATCACGTTTGTAATGCAATAGAAACAACATTCATAATAAATCTGCATCAAGAAGTGTATAAAATCATTATTCTCGAATTGTTTAATTCTAGTGCAATTTTACAAAATACGTTATCCTATTAGTTATTTACACTTTATGTTGTCATTGGAAAGATAATCATATAAATATGCCTTCATAACTGAATAAGTTGTTTGGATTCCCGTTTTCAAACAATTCAAAACAATTTTGTTATAAAAATATGAATGTAAGGACGAATAAAGCTAGTACAATATTTAAAAGTCAGTAGTAATTTTTAAAGTAACATCACTTCAAAGAATCATGTCAATATCGAGTTTTTCACGTAGAACATTAAAATATAGACGATTTATGTTAAATAAATACACTGATCCGAATGTAATGATTGAGTGCATATTACGTTACTATTAAAGTCCACATGTCAAACACTTCAAATTAGAAACATATTTCGAATGTTCGAATGCCATGAAATTGGTGTGGTTAACTAATCTTTTTTAAAGAATTGTATATCCATGTCACATTTTCCAAAGCTGTCCATTATGCGTGCCATCAGTGACAATTATTAATACAAATCAATAGAATTCCTATGACATCTGCAACAAGCTATGCATAGGTTAATTCAATATTTTGTGTTTATAAAAGTGCAAAAATAACGAACTATCAGGTCTATTAAATAACTTAATTCAAATTTTTATAAATTTACTCACTGTTATAAAATTATGAAGTTATTGTGTTTTTTGTCGAACATACTGTACAACACCAAAATCATTTTTAATCGTTAAATAGTTTTCTCATCTTGACATGTATCAACATGTGTACAATTGAAATGTTGTATAAAATTTCCAAAAGTATAAGTATGATGAATTTTAGTGGCACCAAAGATAACAAATACATAAGTTCCAAAAGTAGAATTCTAAACCAACGAGGCGTCATGCCAAAATTTTTTAAAGAAATAAAACATGTAGACAATGTGCTTTTAATGAATAATTTCGATGGAATGTGTTATTAAATCATTGAATAGCACAGCACAAATAACGATCAATTCCCAGTGCATTCCAACATGTTTGTTACAGTTTAAATATATTCCACCATCTAATGCAGATCGAATGATCAGCTGCACAATTGATATCAAACGTCATAACGAATTTTAGAGTTATAAAGATACTTGGAATTGAAACATTATGTTTAAAAGACAAACCAGTATAAGTAAATAATCAATAGTCTGAATATGAAACATGTAAAATGCACCCCCATAATTTCCACCGTAGATAATTGTAATAGTTTTGTGACAAAATGTTTTTAACCGTTTACATGCAACATTTCACGAAAAGGAATTTTAAAACAAATACAAATTGGAAAACAAATTGTTATTAAAAGCATCAATATCGTCATAAACATTACGAATTTGTTATGTTATGAATTTCATCAAAATGGTTGAACCGATTGTCAGATTGCCTTTATATTTGAACTTATTTTAAACTATTAAAGAAGGAGTTTCAATGTAAAATAATAAAACTAAACACTTCTAAAATGGTTCCTAAATTTACATACGGCTTAGTATTAAATGCAACAAACTCTTTATTACATTAAAGTAGTATAAAAAATATATATCAAAAATCCCATCGTACTGTTTTAAAGGGATTTGTAAATGATAATCTAAGTTAAAACTCCATTTATTCTGAAACATTACACTCTAATATGTTCTAAATGATCCAAAAAAAAGCGTTTCAATATAAACGCAATTGAACAGAACATTCTTTTTAACAGATATTATGTTCCAATTATTGCATGGTGGTTTGATGTTTGCAAGGTCAGTTTCAAATATCAATATGTATTGCAATACGTTCAATATGACAAATTAAAATAAACACATTTTGAAATTACCGATGTGAAGTCATTAATAATTCATTAAATGAATTGTCAAAATACCTGTAATGATTAAACGTTAAGTTTAAAAAATTATTGAAATATGTGCAAATTTACAAAATGTAGGGGTACAGTATCATTTCAATTAACACTTATTAGAATTCTTAACCTTATAACAAAATTGAATTTACCAGAACCCCTATCCTGCTCGAAAAATGACCACTATCGTCAAGTTAACAATCCACTTTTAGTCCATAATTATTTTATCCCTAATTGTGAATTAACGGCTGATCATAATGACTTTCAATGATGTAATTATTCCGACAATGTCCCATAGTTTAGAAATATCCCTCAGAGTAAATCATATATCAACATAAGAATTAAAAGGTGAATTTATTCGAGCTTGGTTGATTCGATATTCATTATTTTTAAAATTTCACTAATAGAGAACGATTGGGTCACTCTTACATATGTCAGTTAACAAATATAAAGAGAATTAAATGACAAGAGTAATTCTGAAATGTATTGTAAAATAAGGAATAAAACTAGTACATAAATTGATGTAGTCGTCCAACTGAAATCCCGGTAAATGCACGAGATATAGGCCGTAAAGAAAACTACCTGTATACATTTTTAGATCAGTTAATGCATTAGAATTCATGTGAAAACTATCAGAATGATCACATTTCCATTTAACGAAATGATAAGCCTATCACTTTGAGATACTTGTCCCGCTGCTTCACAAGAAGAAAAGACCGTGCATTCCGATATTAATCATTATAAGGCTATCATTTTGAATGCGATGTTGATGTTTCACTAACCACATGAAACACTTGTGATCCGTTTGAAGGTTTCACATGGATGTTTTCCCAACATTTTATCTCATGAATACTTCTTTGTATTTCTTTGTAGCCTACAATATATGATACAGAATATACCAATCAATGATGTGTTTCAGGTAGGAGGAACCGTCTTATCAGAAGACAGCATATAAACACGGTATTTATACCTACAGGTTGACGTCCACTGGTAGGATATCATATTCACTCTAGTATATCTATTTAAATTGATTTAAATCATATTGCATTTTTTATATTGTAGTTAATATAAGTGTGATGAAGACATATTTATAATATTCGCAAATTATTATGAGAATTTGATAGGTTTAGATATTTTTTATATAGTTGTAGCTTGTATTACCATTTTTTTAGAAAATGAAACAAATGGCATATTATTTTTTGCTGAAGCCTCTATGGTTCAGTCAGATTCAGGAGCAGATGTATCTGGCGACATAAACGTATCACAATATTATCTCGTGAATTTTCTTTAATAATTGTGAAATAAAGCCACGGAGATCATCATGTTAATAATGCAATTTCAATGAGACTTTTCCTTATGACGGTTTTCGATTCAAAATAAAATACAAAATACCTTCATCTATATTGCGTTTTCATAATCCATTGAGTGTTACTAGTATATAATTTTCAGTAAAATAGATAAATTTCGACCACTGCAAATTCTTTTAATGAAACAAGGAGGACACCTCATTATGATTTTTTTTAACTTAAAATCATTTGAAAAGCACAAAGATATTAGTATGATCTATGTCATGTTGTGAACTTAAGATTTTGCCTACGATATATCGGTAGTGATCTTCTCTTAAGAACGTTTTGTTGCCTTTATTAATTCGTTAAAACGTAAGAAATAGCAACTCATAAGATTAGAACTGCGACGGTTATGAATTAGAGGGAGGCTGAAATTGGTTCCGAGCTCCGAGTTCCGTTTCAGCAAAACGGAACTCGGAACCAGATCCGAGTTCCGTTTAAGTATTTAAACTGACCCTACCACAAATGATCCATAACAAAACACAACAGACAACATTTGTAATATGTTCCAATCACATAAACTGAATTTCTTTAATTTTCTTTCAAAAAACAAAATCATTAAACGGAACTCGAAACTGGTTCCGAGTTCCGTTTTACTTAAATGGAACTCGGAACTTGGAACCAACTTAATTCTGCCTCCCTCTGAATTAGAACTGCTTATCCATAAAAAGGCGTTAAATGTGAGTATATTTGCTGTCATTGTTATATATTATAAGTACTAATAGATGCGTCTGATCCAGTAATCATAGATATGAAAAACAATGGTCAGACAACATTGTCCTCGGAATTATATTTCAAAATACTCTAAGCAATAACAGTTATGTGGTACAGCATTTAACAACCATTCGTTGATGACATGTAATTAGAACTTAAAATGATATCTTTGGATATTTTTCTTCTTGTAAGTTAGGCATTTATCAAAATATACTTAAAGTGCGCACCAAAAATCAATTAGAGTAAAAACAAGTTTGCATCATCTGTTTGAAGACATATTTGTGTAAATCATTATAAGTTTTGCACCAAAATCTTATCATTTATATGGTTTATCGTCTGTTCGAATATAGATCATTATTCATTACGACACAAGACAAAAAAAGACTTGCCTTCGTCGAACGTGGGAAAAACACCGTGTCACGTGTTATATGTTACACATAAACTAATAACACCTGTGATAAAAACTAGGAACGAAACGCCTGTTGAAGCTCATCAAGCTTCAGATACTACAAAGGTATCAAAAGACAATCTAGAATTCTACAATCCGCTTGGCGTCAATAGGTATGATATCATGTAGGATCGTTTATTACATAACATTTTGGTCTTGGCTGTTTATTCATAATCATTATATTCGTTATTCATTTCCATGACTTAAACATTTTGCTCATAAATGTTTATATTTCCTTTACAGGTTTTTGACGAATTCCATAAGAAAATCATGCTCATGTTGGAACTTCTCGTTTGCTTGTACATTGCCTATGGTACATCAGCAGTGAATCCGACACCAAACCCGCTAGGTACCTCCCACAAAAATATTTGGAAAATAGGAGTATAATTAAGGCAGAGTTTCCTACATTTTTAAGAAAGTAAATCGTTGGTAAATGTTCCTTGTTTGCTCTATAAAGATTCATTCTAATCATCTATTTCTCAATCATCATAACGTTGAAGTGTAGCCATTACAAATATTACTCTAATGGATTTTGTAACACATATATATATATACAAAGATATTTCTGCAGTATTTGTTTTCTATTTAATTAGTGTGCGATTCTAGTGGAAACATTAACCTACAACTACACCGGTATACATGATTGGGTCAAAACCGCAGCATCTGATTGTGGGACTACTTCCGTTAACAATGTTGCCAAGGTTATTACAGTAACAGGTTGTGATTTGGTAAGTTGTTTCAGATTGAAAGTTTTATCGCGAAATATGTATTTAATATTTTCAAGTTTTTAAGGCAATATTGATAAACACCTAAAAAACTAACATTGCAAATCTTAACTACTTATATACTTAATTAAACAAATGACGCAAACGGATAAACAGTAAACGTATCCATAACATTAGTCACTGAGCTAAGTACTGGGTAATTTTTAGTTTTCCCTAACGCACGTCAACTTACATATTAGCCATATGTGTATCTGTATACTCTAGATGTAATAAAGTTTTGATGTAACGCCACTTTTCAAATTTTACGTCATATTCTATTCATATTTTATGTTGGAACCATTTATGTCTACGTCAAATATTAGAGTTCCACAATTCCCATTATAGCTTTACTTCTTATTCATTTATCATTACGATCTTGTTTCAATTGTTTGTATATGCATACGCTTAATTGTGTATTTTACAACTTATGTTTCCGATGTGTAATTTGATATCAAACTGATATCTTTAAGCTAATTGTTTTTTATTGTTTGCACTTGGTATTGGTTCCTTTTTTCCTCAAACAATATTGATACTTTAAAACACTACTGTTATTACAGGGAGAAGCAGTAAATGTTACTCTGTATAGTCTTACCTCTACTCCTACACCAATAGTGATATCAAGGGATGCAAAGGAAGATGTAATTTCTTTAAAATGCGATCGTGCATCCAATGGTGCTACTTACACCGCAACATTGATTTTTCCCGGGAAGGTAAATATCATGTTTTTTTTACCCCTCCTGATAACGTATTACGTATTGATGTCGTGCACCTTTGGTATCGCGGTGGCCGAGTGGTTAAGATGTACCGACATATTACCACATGCCCTCCACCTCTGGGTCGCGAGTTCGAATCCCATGTGGGGCAGTTGCCAGGTACTGACCGCTGGACGGTGGCTTTTTCTCCGGGTACTCCGGCTTTCCTCCACCAACAAACCTGGCACGTTCTTAAATGACCCTGGCTGTTAATAGGACGTTAAACTAATCAAACCAAAACTTTGGTATTTACTTTTCTTTATTGTTTCAGTGTTACGCCAACACCTTTCTTAGCAACCGAAAACATTGAGCTAAAAATTAAGATAACTGGTCTTAATGACGCAAAAACACCACCCAAAGTTGTCATTGGTGAAAAGTACCTTCTGCATATTAGCGGTGCTGGTAAGTATGTTCA